>NC_084517.1:9053925-9103925 GCF_024500385.1 Phyllopteryx taeniolatus | reverse complement strand
ACTGTTTGTATGAAGTTGGGAACTCAAGTTTTTACGTAAGTACTGTAAGAAGGTAGGCAGCTACTGCTAATAGACAGTGTGGGAAGGCTGGTAGGTAGGTAGAATTAATAGTATTGGCTCACCTGCCTTGACTCACAGATGAACTTCGGTGACATCCCATTCTTAAGCCATAGGGTTTAATAAGACGTCCACCCTTTGCACCTTCAGTTTCAACTCTTCTTGGATGGCTCTCCACAAGGTTGGGGGGTGTGTTAATGGGAATTTTTTACCATTCTTCTAGAAGTGCATACTGTATGTGCGTTACACACCATTGTTGAATGAGAAGGCCTGGTGATGAGTCCCAGTCTCTGCTCTAATTCAACCCAAAGGTGTTCCATCCGGTTGTGGTCAGGACTCTGTGCAAGCCACTCAAGTTCCTCTACACCAAACTCTTATCACTGCGTTTACAGTATGCACTGTACCTTGCTTTATGCACTGGTGCACAGTCATATTGGAGCAAGAAGGGACAAATCCCCAAACTGTTCCCACAAAGATAAGAGCATGGAATTGTCTTTGATCTGTTGGTATGTTGAAGCATTCACAGTTCCTTTCCCTGCAACTGAGGGGCCAATATTTTGGACAAATCCAAGTTCCCAACTTTGTGAGCCAAAATAATGGCCCCTTAGTTCCAGTGAAAGGAACGTTGAACGCTTCAGCAGACCAACGGAGAATTTGAAACTCATTTGATAGATGACAGTCCTGGCCTCAACCTGATAGAACAACTTTTGGATGAGTTTGAGTGGCGACTGAGAGCCAGGCCTTCTAATCTAACATCAGTGTGTGACCTCACAAATGCACTTCTGGAATAATGGTAAAAATGTCCCATAAAAACACTCCTAAACCTTGCGGAGAGTCTTCCGAGAAAAGTTAAGCTGCAATAGCTGTAAAAGGTGGACTAACATAATATTAAACTCTAGGGCTTAAGAATGGGTTGGCAATATACAACATACGTAGTTGATATATATATCAATTAGGTAGGCAGGTATTGTACAGTATGTGCTTTTGGTGTTTAATTTTTGTAGGCAGGTACCTTGGTCGGTATGTACTGTAAGGGCTTAGTGTGGGAAGTTACAGTCCCCTCAAAAGGTAGTGAAACGGCAAGGTCAATTCCTTTGTTTTTGTTATATACTGAAGACATTTGGGTTTCAGATCAAACAATGAATATGGGGCAAAAGTTCAGAAGTCCAGCTTTTGTTTCATGGTATTTACATCTAGATGTGTTGAACAACCCAGCATAGAGCACCTTTTGTTTGAAGCCACCCACTTTTCAAGTGAGGAAAAGTATTGGAACAGACATTATTAAATTAAATATTTGGTGGCATAACCCTTACTTGCAATAACTGCATCAAGCCTGCGACCCATTGACTTCACCAGACTGTTGCATTCTTCATTAGAAATGCTTTTCCTTGCCTTTACTGCAGCCCCATTCAGTTCTTGTTTGTTCCTGTGGGTTTCTCCCTTCAGTCTCCTCTTCAGGACGTAAAATGCATGCTCTATTGCGTTAAGGTCCGGTGATTGACTTGGTCAGTCTAAGACCTTCCACTTTTTCCCCCTGATGAAGTCCTTTGTTATGTTGGCAGTGTGTTTTGAGTCATTGTCTTCTTGCATGATGAAGCTTCTCCCGATTAGTTTGGATGCATTTTTCTGTAAATTGCCAGACAAAATGGTTTTGTCCATCCATCCATCCATCCATTTTCCAAGCCGCTTCTCCTCACTAGGGTCGCGGGCGTGCTGGAGCCTATCCCAGCTAACATCGGGCAGGAGGTGGTGTACACCCTGAACTGGTTGCCAGCCAATCACAGGGCACAAATAAACAACCAACCATTCGCACTCACATTCACACCTACAGCAATTTAGAGACTTCAATTAACCTAGCATGCATGTTTTTGGGATGTGGAAGGAAACCGGAGTGCCCGGAGAAAACCCACGCAGGCACGGGGAGAACATGCAAACTCCACACAGGCGGGGCCGGGGATTGAACCCGGGTCCTCAGAACTGTGAGGCAGACACTCTAAGCAGTCCACCACCGTGCCGCAAAATGGTTTTGTAGACTTCAGAATTTATTCTGCTGCTACCATCATGAGTGACATCAATAAAGAGTAGCCATGACATTACCTCCACCATGCTTCACATGCTTGTGTGTTTTGGATCATAAGCAGATCCGTTCTTTTTCCATACTTTGGCCTTTCCATCACTTTGGTAGAGGTTAATCTTGGTCTCATCAGTCTGGAAATCTTTGTTTCAAAACTTTTGTGGCTCATCTCTGTCCTTCTTTGCAAAATCAGAAGCACATACAGTAGGTAAGTACTATACGTATGTTGATAGGTGCAGTACTACTGGTAGGTACTGTACAGGTAGGTTGCTGTTGGAAGTTAAGTCGGTTGGTATGGTTTTGGTAGGTTGGATAGTTGGTCCATTGTTGATATGTACTGTTTTCATCTATTGATACAATATTTACCAACCATTCATGGGTTACTAAGGTACATATCATATTTCTGAGTGTGTGGTGAGAATTAAATATTGTTACTTTAATATCTGAAACTTTGCTCCTGTTGCTGTTGTAGGCGCGGTGGCCCCATCAGTTTTTCCTCCAGTCGCTCAGGCAGACGTCAGTTGCCGGTAGAGGGATCATCCTTGGACCTCCTGTCTGATGACGAGCTGGAAAACAAGGTCACAGACAACAACGCCAATGAGACACCGACCCCCCAGCAGGAATAAATGGCAACAAGCCTTAACTTTTCACCTCCAGTTTCAAATAAGGAACTCTTATCAGCTTCTTGAGTATAAGCACATTTCAATATCCCATGCATCTTAGCATGTTGTATTAAAGACACCAGCGGTTGGAAGCCCAACATTCTCTTTTCCCAACAAACATTGCCTTATTTGTCCTGTTGGGCATCATTGAGTAGAGTCTACAGTCATCTCATCCCCAAGCCCCAGAGCGTACATTTGAGATACATAAGTTATTTTAGATGAGTAGTGTTTTTCCAGCCCTTTACAAGGATGCTTTGCTTGTGTATGAAAGTAGAGATTGAACACTGTCTGTCTCCCATATATTGCAATTATCTTGCGTTCATCTTCTGTGCCTTGTACCACTCTCTTCAAATACATTTATGCCACGTTTACTGTTCACAGGTGCATCATTTTGTGAAGATGTATTTTAATAACATGTAATTAATTATATTTTAGAGAAAACGCTGGTGTAGTTTGGTTTTGGTATATTGTTTGTGAGGTCGTGGGAATATGGCTAGATGGTTGCTAGGAATTTTTTCTTATTGAGAATTTTTATACCTTTTAAGACTTAAAAGACATGTCGACATCAGCCATTTTTATTATCTGCTTTTGTATATCAGTGATTCTCAACCATAGTGTGCCGTATGTGAGCGATCATCAATGAGGAGCTACATTTTGTCAGGCCACAGCCTTGTCTAATAAAAAAATAGTCCTTTGCCGACTTCTTGTGGCATCTACAGGCAATTACAAACCTTTTAGTTGGTCGTCAATTACTCGCGGAGTTTTACTATTCAGGTTGAATAGCATGGGTTAGCGTCATATCAGCTTTGTGTTCAATGAAACAGGCCCATTTTTCACTCAAATTTGGAAGTAAATTTAGATGATTTGATGATAGATCATTTTTTCAGTCAATATATACTTTTTGTGGCATTTTTGTTCAGTGGTATGCCATGAGATTTGCAAAATATGTGCCTTGGCTCAATAAAGGTTGAGAAACACTGTTGTATAATACAAAAAGTCTGAAAATACTAATATGATTGCCTAGTTCTAAGTTTGTAGTACATTTGCTGCAAACACCAGGTGCCATTAAACATGAATCCCCTGGTGAAAATAGCCATCAACATCATCAATTTGAAAGACTCAATCCTGCTTTTTGGCTGCTGTCACTAAACTACACATTTTCCAGTTTGTCAAGGCGTACTGCCACAGAGGAGATAACGTGTTTATTAATGCGTCGAGTTGTGGAAACAACTTCTGTAATCCTCCATCATGTGACTCATAGTAATAATCACTCCATAATAACGAGGGAGGTGCATATGCTAGAGTGGGAGGCAGACAGACAAGGACAACTGCTCCACCTGAAGATCCTAAACAAACCTCACAAGTAAGTGCCCATTATTACCTCCACCGAGAATGTCATATTTTTATTGGTTAATGTTGTTGAATTTTTCTCTTAGATTATGTCGAAGAGAGAGTTAATATTAGTGAAATAAAATACAATGTGGCAATAGCACTCACACTCCGTACTTATGAAGAAGACACGTCTAAAAAAAAAATGGTAACACACGCATCCTGAATTGTCTGATTTATTCATGGTATGTAGTAATTGTATTGATTCATGGTATTTTGTATTATATTCAGTACATTCTTTCATTGTTTTCTAAAGCCTGACCAGGGGCTAAAGTATTACAAGTCAGTATGTGATGCGCCTATTACACTGACGCAATGTAACACAAATCTTACTACAGTACTGCGTTGTAACTGGAGGGGGGCCCACAGGACGCTCCAGGCACATGTTATGGGGCACTGGCCCCCCTGCCTCCTCTAAAACCGCCAGGGAACTCATGTACTTAAGTAAAAGTTAAAAAAAAAAAAAAAAGTGCAGACTGAAATGTACAAACGTAATTAAGTACAAAAGTAAAAATGTACTCTTGTGAAATTCATACTTGTCTTAAATTGGGTTCCAAACCATAAACAGCTGCTTTTAGTGGCTCACGTGGGCCTCCAGTGAGTGGATGTTAATGAATATGTCGGATGATTATATCCCTTGCACAGACAAAACCCAAATGGCATCCATGTGCGTACAAATAAATTATGGGCTTCGACTAAAGGCCGCAAGCAGCTGAGGACTTCGACCTGGCGCCAAATATTGAAACGCAAATGAGACGCTGACTCACAGCCGTCCTTTAAAATGTCAAAAGTCCGTCTGCTCGGTCCACGTAGGGCCCGGCGCAGCAGAAGGGCATTTGGAGGCGGGCCAACAGGTGTTCAAGAGTGTGATGTCCTCAGTGGTCGCTCAGCCCTCCGTTAAGCCCATGCAGTCGTTGTCGGTGTCGCCTGGCATCCAGAGGAGACACACGCTTCCCGCCAGCGAAGTCAGACCTCTCAACACGCAGGATGCCATCAGCGTGTTTGAGATCGAGCGAGAAGGTAACACATCACCATTTTGTCCTTTCAACTCCTTTTCAGTTGATTGACTTGAAAAAAAGTCATTCAACATTTCGGGTGTACGAGGATGCATGTTTGCCTGCATCAGAAGGTGTATGTTCCATATTGTGATTTCTACTAGTCAATCAAATGAAAATTGGTGACTTAACATGAAAGATGTTTTTGTTTTTTTAAATAACATGCTGCTCTTATAAATCTACTATAGGCCACTAGTAAAACTACTTTTAAAAAAAAATACTAATTTTAAACCCATCCATCCATTTTCTGAGCCGCTTCTCCTCACTAGGGTCGCGGGCGTGCTGGAGCCTATCCCAGCTATCATTGGGCAGGAGGCGGGGTACACCCTGAACTGGTTGCCAGCCAATCGCAGTAATTTTAAACCTGACAAATTTATTATTACTCATTCCAATCATGTTTTTACTGTTATCTAAATCAACATAATTTTTGCTGAAATATCGATATATCGGAATGTTTTTACTGATTGGCTTGTGAAGCATGTGGTGTCTATTTTGACTTCAAGTAACCAAATATGGATAGTGTCCCCTTTTCTAATCTAACATCAGTGTGTGACCTCACAAATGCTGGCGCTTAGCTGGTGACCAGTCCAGGGTGTACCCCCGCCACCCACCCAAACGTCACTTGGGGTTGTCTCCAGCTCACCCATGGACCTAGTGAGGAAAAGCACTACACAAAAGACTCATAACAACGTAACTGACAAATTTCAAATAAAAATGTTGTCATTTAGAGCGTTTATTTGCAGAAAATCAAAAATGGCAGGGGGAGGCTGGGGGCGATGTATGTGCCCCAATCATTTTCTGGGGCTATAGTTAAGGTTTAACCCAATAGATTAGTGACTTAACACTTACTATTGAAAAATGCTGTAAGTTCTTTATTACAATGTATTCCTGATTTACAAAAGGTTTATTATTAAACTATTTATAACCCATTTATAGTTTTACCCCTACTGTAAAATGGTAAGAAATGATAACAAAGTAAAAATTGACTATCTACATACATACTACATGCTTAATGAAATAATAATAGATAACGTCTGTGTGAAGTCTTGTAATGTACTCCAGTAAAAATTGTGTGTGTGTGTTGTGACGCCAGCGTTCATCTCGGTGTCAGGCGAGTGTCCGCTGCACCTGGACGAGGTGCGTCACTTCCTCACTCTGTGTCCAGAATTTTCCATGGGTTGGTTCGAGGAAGGCCGGCTGGTGGCCTTCATCATCGGATCGCTGTGGGACCGTGATCGCCTCACCACTGTAAGCCATTTGTGGATGAATAGTCAGGAATGTGGATTGTGACTGAAGGGCTGCAGGTTTAATTCTCCGCTTGGAGTGAATGAGTGAACGTATGAATGCATCCGGAAAGTAGTCACAGCGCTTCACATTTTACATATTTTGTTTTGCTACAGCCTCATTCCAAAATGGAATTAATGCATTTTTTCCCCCTCAAAATTCTACTCACAACACCGTATAATGACAACTTGGAAAAGGTTTGTGTGTACATGTGATTTCTTGAGAGAGATGCTGCAGAGAGGAATGGGTGAAACTGGCCAAAGATTATATGGAGCAAAGGCTGTGAATTTATTTATTTATTTTTGTAATTGCTAATACATTTGCAAACATCAAACACGTTATTTTGCATAGAACTTTGAGGATCAAAATGAATTTATGTTTTTTTTTGTATTATTTGTTATTTTGTATTATAAATTATTAGGGCCAGACTTAATTTTATTTTATTTTTTTTACATTTCTACACATTACAACAGTAGACAAGGATAATTACATTAAAACAAACATTCCAAAAACCAAATCAGCAAAAATTGGCCAAAAATCAGTCAATCAATTTTGGCCGATTTTTCTCTTATATAATTAAACAAATGTTAAAGGACATAGTATTATAAAACAGTCAAAGGTTCTGCCTGTAATTCTTATCTTTATTGTTGTAAGCTTTAGGGGACCAAAAAATGTTTTTTAATACATTAGATATATTTTAAGTTAATAAATCGATTATCAGAATTTTAGTCTGCCAAATATTGGAATCAGCATCAACCTGAAAAAAAATCCATATCGGGCAGGCCCTAATGATTTTATCTTTTCATTGACAACATGGAAGAAATGTCACTATGCTGCAATGTAAAGTAGGCAGTGTACAGCTTGCATAACAGTGTACATTTACCGTCCCTTCAAAATAATCTAACAACTCAGCCATTAATGTCCAAAATAGTGACAACAAAAGTGAGTACACCCCTCAGTGAAAGTGTCCAAATTGGACCCAATTAGCCATTTCCCCTGTCTTCAAAAACCCTACTCGAAGAGCTGAACTTCATTTGGGGTTAATCAGAGGTCAATTCCTAACACAGCCACATTCCCAGTTATAAGCAGGTGTACACTGCTTATAGTGTACTGCTTAAACAGTGCAAGCTGTTTATTTTTACTTTCCTTCTCTACAATATTCTTTAAATGGAGTTCTACAAGTTATTGGTAACATTAATGTTGAAAAAAAAAAAGCTTTGAAATGGTCTCAATTTTTAAATCACAAAAAACATGCATTTGAAAAGGAGTGTGTAGACTTTTTATAGCCACTGAAAATATAATGTACATTGGGTACGGAAAGTATTCAGACCCCCTTACATTTTTCACTCTTTTTTATATTGCAGTCATTTGCTAAAATAATTTAAGTTCATTTTTTCTCCCCACATTTATGTGCACACGGCACCCCATATTGACAGGGGAAAAAACGAATTATTGAAATTTTTGCAGATTTATTAAAAAAAAAACTGAAATAACACAGCCATAAGTGTTTGCTCAGCATTTAGTAGAAGCACCCTTTTGAGCTAATACAGCCATGAGTCTTTTTGGGAATGATGCAAGTTTTTCACACCTGGATTTGGGGATCATCTGCCATTCCTCCTTGCAGATCCTTTCCAGTTCTGTCAGGTTGGATGGTGAACGTTGGTGAGCAGCCATTTTCAGGTCTTTCCAGAGACGCTCAATTGGGTTTAAGTCAGGGCTCTGGCTGGGCCATTCAAAAACAGTCACGCAGTTGTTCTGAAGCCACTACTTGGGTATTTTAGCTCTGAGTTAAGGATCATTTTCTTTTTTGAAGGTGAACCTTCGGCCCAGTCTGAGGTTCTGAGCACTCTGGAGAAGGTTTTCGTCCAGTATATCCCTGTCCTTGGCCACATTCATCTTTTCTTTTATTGCAACCAGTCTCCCTGTCCCTGCAGCTGAAAAACACCCCCACAGCATGATGCTGCCACCACCATGCTTCACTGTTGGGAGTATATTGGACAGGTGATGAGCAGTGCCTGGTTTTCTCCACACACACCAATTAGAATTAAGGCCAAAAAGTTCTATTTTGGTCTCATTAGACCAGAGAATCTTATTTCTCAGCATCTTGGAACCCTTCAGGTTTTGTTTTTTTTTAGCAAACTCCGTGCAGGCTTTCATGTATCTTGCACTGAGGAGAGGCTTCTGCCATAAAGCCCCTAGTGGTGGAGGGCTGCAGTGATGGTTGACTTTCTAGAACCTTCTCCCATCTCCCGACTGCATCTCTGGAGCTCAGCCACAGTGATCTTTGGGTTCTTCTTTAGCTCTCTCACCAAGGCTCTTCTCCCCCAATTGCTCAGTTTGGCCAGACGGCCAGCTCTAGGAAGGGTTCTGATCGTCCCAAACGTCAACCTTAAGTGCAGCAGAAATTTTTTTGTAACCTTGGCCAGATCTGTGCCTTGCCACAATTCTGTCTCTTAACTCTTCAGGCAGTTCCTTTTACCTCATGATTCTCATTTGCTCTGACATGCACTGTGAGCTGTAAGGTCTTATATAGACTTTCCTATTGAAGTACAATCAGTATAATCAAACACAGCTGGACTCCAATGAAGATGTAGAACATTTTTAAGGATGATCAGAAGAAGTGGTCTGAATACTTATGGCTGTGTGATATTTCAGTTTTTCTTTTGAATAAATCAGGAAAAATTCCAACAATTACATTTTGTTCCTGTCAATATGGGGTGCTGTGTGTACATTAATGAGGAAAAAAATAACTTAAATGATTATGGCTGCAATATAACAAATAGTGAAAAATTTAAGGGGGTCTGAAAACTTTCCGTACCCAGTGGCTGTATTCCACAGGAGGCCCTCACCCTCCACAAGCCACGCGGCTCCACCGTGCACATCCACGTGCTGGCAGTCCATCGCACCTTCAGGCAGCAGGGCAAAGGTCCCATCCTGATGTGGCGCTACCTGCAGTACTTGCGCTGCCTGCCCACCGTGCGGCGGGCCGTGCTCATGTGCGAGGACTTCCTGGTCTCCTTCTACCACAAGATGGGCTTCAAGGTGCTGGGCCGCTGCGCCATCACCGTGGGCCCCTTGACCTTCATGGAGATGTGGTACCCCATCAGCGGCCACGCTTACATGAGGCGGAACAGCGAGGCCATCCGCTTCCCCAACGCTCCCCTGACTGTGCCACCTGCCCAGATCGACCAACACATGGACGTATGATTTAATCGTTTGGCACTTAAATGTACACGATATATCCATTTCCACATAATTGTAACCCTTGTAGATGTTATTCACATGCTGTATAAGATGTGATTATTTTAGTTGTTTTTTTAAGGTTTATGAATGTACGAAAATAATCTCCAAACTAGTAAGTGGGGTCATGATGTAGTATACGGGCTAAAACCAATCCATCAAGCAATTATGTATTACAGTTATTTAAGAAACTGCAGCATCACCACAGCTTTCTGTGAAAGGTGATTAGGAAAATAATTTTGGGTTTTTCATGATTTTGGGGTGGTCCGCAGTCCTGTTTCCCTCTAAAATAGATCTGCCCCTGCCCTGAGCAGTTCTCCATATTCAGAACCAAAACATTTCACAATCTGTAATAAAATGAAAAGGAGTGTTTAATTAAGAATCATAATTGATTATGAATGTGATATGTTCACAAATCAGACCTTGACAAAGAGCAGAAATAGGAAAAAAATATTTGCTTCTGAAACAGTATTATTAGTATTATTAAAAGAGATTTTTTCTGTTACTGTTGTAGTTGTAAACAATTTCTTTGCATATCTAAAAAAATCTACATAAAACCAATTATTATTTTTAGTAGTTGTCATAGTCGACAGGGGCGTGGCACTCATGAGGATGCGGGTGTAACAACCCCCACCTACCACTTTTTCAACACCCACACCGAAACAAATGTTATTTTAGGTATATGCCGCCGGCCGCTAAAAATGGACGCAAATGACCCCCAGGCTGTAGTTTGGACACCGAAGCAAACGTTTGTGCTCAACGGCCACTTTTGATTTGATTTGATTCTTTTTTAAATGAGCAGAAGGACCAGGTCATTCATAGTGGGGTTTCAAAAAAAAAAAAGTTAGAAATGTGTGTGTTGTTCTTGTTCTTAATTGCATTATTTCTAATTGATGAAATTATAATAAATTAGCCAATGATTTAATAAAATAAATTAGATGTACAGTGATGCCTTGATTTCCGAGTTTCATTCATTCCTTATTTTCTGTATATGTAAAGTTTTGACTATCATTTTAAAAAATATTTTTGAGTGAGATAAATGAACGCAAAAATGAGTACACTGACTTCATTACGTACACTTGGACAAGTTAATCATCATCAAAAATGACTCACACAGATGGAACAATTTAGATGATTGATTTGATTACAAGGGCTGTATTTGAAATTGTGCCTATTGTAACAAAATTTTGGGCGGCGCGGTAAACTATATTGGTTAGTCACAGACTGAGTCACAGTCAACTAATCGTTGGCTCAAATTTTTGCTCGGACCCTCCTGGATGGAGTTTGCATGTTCTCCGCCTTCCTACCAAATGCTAAAAAAAAAAAAAAAAAAACAATGCATGTTTGGTTAATTATTAGGAATGAATTGTCTGTAAGTGTGAGTGTGAATGGTTATTTGTCTACATTTTCCACGTTATTGGCTGGCAACCAGCTGGGATAAGCTCCATTTTACCCATGACCCTACTGAGTATATAATAGATATTAAAATAGGTTGTAATAAAACACAAGAGTGGACAAAATGTTCAATATAGGTCTTCTATTGGATCTAGTGCAGGTGTACCTAAGATGTAATGGTATGTAGAAACATGATTGTGGGAGTGAAGTAGCACTGATGAAGTGTAAGTGTTTTATTTGTGCGAGCCGTGATAAGCCGTCAGTGGCGTGCGTCAGTAAACAGGCTTTAGCTGCTCAATCGCAGCTCCTTAGCATGCGTCAACACTGGAGGATTTAGACCAGTCACCGATTAGTTACACTTGATTAACCAAACATACAGTATACTGTACTGTATGTTTTTAGTGCTGCTTGTCTGCCTGTTACTGTGTCGAAATTCAAATACGTTTTTATAATTCTAAAATCATTCTGTATACAAGGAATTCATCTGCACTAAATGCAGGTTATCCTGTGTCTGCAAATAATTGTCTTTTTTTTTTTCAAGATAATAAGCTAGTCTTGAGGGTGGCGTGATATTGCTAAAATCTTAAAAAGATGACTAAGTCATGTGCGTCCGCAGAAAGGCAAATAAAGATGGTTCATTGTTTTAACACTGATAAAAGCCTTTCGTCTTGCCACAAACCTGTGAATGGATGACTGTCAATCTGGGAAATCCTCCATTTGCTTCCTTGTTCAGATCTCCAATGCAAGAGAGAGAGCTTTTTGCAATATACTTTTCCTCCATCATAACTTCCTTTATCATGATGATCTGTCTCTGCTGATTAACTTGGAGAAATCACATGGATCTTTGGCTTTAAGCATATGCACTTCCAACAAAGAGGGCAACCATGCTCAAAAACTACATATGCTCAGATCGGCACCACCCAGTGCAATAAATAAGGGCTCTGAAAAAATACATGATAAAAGGAGCAAAGGGGTGCATCAAAGGCAGGCTAAAAAGTGTGTGCGTGGGTGTGGGGGGGGGGGACAATGCCCCCCTGGTTCCGCCACCTCTGAATATAGGGGATGTAATGAGTAACTTTTGATCCTTTGGGTATCCTGACAAAAGAATGTCACAGACATGTTACTAAGACACTTGGGAACTGTCTTCTTTAAAAGTCCCATATTTTACCAAACCAACATTTTCTTGTATTTGGGATGTAATATTGTCTTTATGGCGCCTCAGTAAACATGTGAAATATGAATTAAAATCATCCATGCATTCCTGAGTCCACATATTCCTGAGTTCCAGACGTTTTTCTCCCAAGAGAGCTTATCTACATCACTAGCGAAGATCTCCGCCTCCCTCTCCGCTCCGAGCCAGCGCTGCCAACATAACAAACATTTGCTCTCACAAGTAGTGAGGGTTGGGCCTTCTACATGGAGGCAACCAATCAGAGGAAAGGGGGTGGTCTTAGCCAAATACGGACTAAGCACACACAAATCTGGGTCAAACAGAAGTAACTGTCAGAGGAGCCTTTTCTGGACACGATGACAAAACCAAAGTTTTTATACTAAATCCATTTTAGAGAGTCAATCTACGGAGGTCTAAATAGCCCAAATATGGGACCTTTAACAATTATTTCTTATTGCAGTTGCAATTATTGTGCCACACTTACGGCATTAAACAAAAGTATAAAATATTAGACTCTTTCTTGGCATAATGTAATGGGAACGAATAGCATAGTTTGAGTGTCAAAACCTATGATTAGCCTCCTTTGGAAGGTAAAATTGGCTTTAGTAGAAAGAAGGCTTGTTATTAATCATTGAGGGAATAAGAGACTGACGTCCCATCCGTTAACAATCAAGGCTTGTTGACTTGCCTTACAAAAAAGAGTACCGTGGAAGTGTGTTACAATAAGGTTAATACTGTGTTATTGTTTTGGCATCATGGTCGATGATGACACAACATTTGTGGAGCAGACACAGGGAGATAAGGGGACGGGGGGCGGGGGGGCACCTCTGCCTCCAGACAGGCAGGCTCATGTGGAATAATCCCAAATAATCTGCCAGTCAGATGTCCCGGAACTCCTGCAACACCATTTACTGTAACCGGGGCCAAATTCTTTAACATGATGTAATTGTTTAAAAGTTTCACTGTGATATTACATATAATGAGAATTTGTGGATTAAATGTGTAGGGGGTCATCAGGGACATAATTCGGACTACCGCTCAGACACACACCAATGACTTTTTATTTTTTTTTGCTCACATCCTCTACTGAAATGTTCTCACATACACACAACTGAAACTTCCACACACACTACTGAAACACGCACTACTGATTTTATTATTATTATTATTATTATTGTGGTTATTTTTCTCATGAACACTATTGAAACACTCTCATAGACACAACCAAAACGCATATTACAGGATATTATATGACCACATTTCAGTATACAGTGGTGCCTTGATTTACAAGTTGAATTTGTTCTGTGACCATGCTCGTAACTTAAAGCACTCGCCTGTCAAATCGTCTTTTCCATCTGAAATGTATGGAAATGTTCCAGCGCCTCAAACAACACCAACAAAATTTTTGTAGCATGTTTTCTAATCAGAAAAAAAATCACTCTTCAGTATTGCACTTTATACAAATATGCAGGAATAAAAAGAATGTATACAGCTGCTGTTTTGCATTGTGTGTTAGCATTAAGCAAGAGGACTTTTGTGAGACAAAGTTAATGTGGTTTGGGATCACAATGTTAATTCTCTTTGTTTCATGTTGAGTTTGATGACTTCAAACTTCAACTTGGAGTGGCAATAAACATCTTGAAGCAAGCACTTGCCGTTTTTTGGGGGGGGAAGAACTGTTCATGAGCTGCCAAACTGCTGCTTGTTGTGAAGTTCGCTCCCACCATAGCTAGTGTTTTAACTCAAATTTTTGCTCACAATTTAAGACACAAAAATTGGTCAAGCGACAAGTCGTATGTTCAAAAACAGTGTGTGTGAGGTAATCCTGAATTATGTACCTGACGGCCCTTCATAGAAATGTTTGGGGCTTTTTCATACACAGAATTGTATGGTGGGCTGCCACAAATGCTCTCGCCGACCGCATATGTTTGAAAGTCTGTTACTTATCATAAAAGTGTCTTTAATACATTTATGTGTTGTTTGTGAAATGTGCAGTGACAATTATAAAACAATGACTCTGCTCCCAGTTACAGGAACACAACATAAAATGTGTTAATGATGGTTTTATCTATATTTTTGACCGCGAGAGCCCACCATGCCATTCTAATAAAAAAATTACAAAGCCTCAATTAACCCATAAATACCACCAGTCTATAATAACACACATTTGTTTGATTGTTGTATCACATTTTTATAAACTCATAAATAGTATGGCCCTAGGTGCACTTTTAAAAGGTAAAACTGGCCCCTGATATGCGAAAGAGTTTGACCCTGTAAACCTTAACAAAGTGTATGAGTCATTTCTAATCTCTATCCTTAATCCATTCCTTAAAGCGTATGACTCACGAGTATTGGGTAATAAGTACATACAGTCATGTTGCTGTTGCTAAAAGTGTTGAATGGAGCGTATTAGCCTTGACTGTTTGCTGAACTGATGGATGTGATAATTGCTGCATTTCTTGTCTGCTAAAATCTCATCAAACCGGTTGTTTCAAAGACGCTTCACAGACTTACTGGCACCGACAAACATGTAAATTCAGATAAGGTCTTTTGGTGCATCCGACCAGGCGTGGAAAACACTCCAGTTTGAGTGCGCGTGTGCGTGTGCGTGTGTCTGTGTGTGTGTGTGTGTGTGTGTGTGTGTGCATGCTTGAGTGTGTGCAAGTGTGTGTGAAAACCAATATGGTTTACATCATGTGTGTCACTCGGGCAATGGTGAATGCTCTCTGTAGACCAAATATTAACTTGCTGGGATGTTCAAAAAGTTGTTCCAAATGAAGATTGTCATTTATTATTAAGTGTGTAGTGTATATAAAGCACGATTCACATTTATGCAACATACATGCACATGTTTTGATAATACAAATATTATTGTTTAAAAAAAAACAGGTCTGTAAAAAGCAATACAAGGTGTGTGGATTCTTGGATTTGACTTTAGAATGCTGAATGGAACAACAAACATTTCCCTGATTTTTACAGCAAACCCCCAAATCATATTCAAACCAGATCCACGGTCGGGTTATTAATATCAGTATGTGTTAATATAATCTTTGAGTTAGTAATACCAGGAACCCTCTAGCACCAGAGGCTGTGTCAAACATTTCACTCATCTTAAACTCACGATCTAGATTCTGTTGTGAGCAGAAATAAATCGAAAGTTGGAGTATGATGGAGAATTGGTTTCATCACTGGAGGCTGCAGGGAGGAGCAACAGTCCTGTGCTCTTGTCAATCTTACACTTATCCATTGCCTGCTTGTACGAGATTTTTTCTTTGCTAATGGGGTCAACCAGAAGTTTTAGGTATGAGGACTCATTCTGAAGCTCTTCGGCAGTCTTGCTGTCGATCACATCGTTTGCTTCGGCTTCTTGGAGAGTGAGGCGGCCAGCTTTGGTGGGATCGACCAACCCTCCAGTCAGGTATTGCGCCTCAATATACCACCTGGCGTTTTCGTGGGGTATATACCCCTTTTGCGCTGCCTTTCCCACAGAGAGACGCTCTTTGGTCAGAGGATCCTCAATCCCGGTGAAGGCCTTCTGAGCGTTAAGAAGCTTGTACATGTGAGCATTGTCAATGAGGCCTTGTTCAGCTGCTTTGTGGACAGACAGTTTGTCCTTCTTGGTGAGATCGACAATTCCGCCAGAGGCCGCCTGTGCTTCCAGAAGCTTCAGAGCCGTGTCACCATCGATGAGCTTACGAGTCAAGGCGCTTCTCACAGACATGCGGCTCTCTGTGGAGGTGTCAAAAACACCAGAGATAGAGAATTGCTCATCACCTAAAGCAAAGAGGTTGTTAACACTGTCACTGTGACTATTAAGACTGGTATAGGAGGACCTCATGGAAGTTGGCATGGAGTTTAAGGGAGAGCTTGGGATAGGTTTAATGGGGGACTTTGGGCTTGTTACTGTTGGAACAAAAGGTCTTCTAGTTTCCCCTGCCACAAGAAGAGCAAATTCAGAAATGGGCATTTTGCCATCCTTGTAGCGCATCACATCATACTGGGTCAAGCGGCCATCTCTCAGAGCGTCTTTGACAGCGTACTGCATCCCAGTCTTACGATCTTGCAGAACTGTTGAATCCCCATCCGGACCACTGGATGTGCATTCTTCCCAATCGCACTCCAGTTCTGACAGGTGTATGTACTGGTTGCGGTCTATTAGCCCTTTCAGATAGGCGTCATAAGGTGCCATGTCTTTACCAGTGTCGGGATCCAAAATGGTGATCCTTGTAGAAAGGTTTGTCTCTCTCGTTTGAGTTTCAACCTGATCCTCATTCCTGAGGCTTTCTTTCAGCTCCATAATGAGTGCCTCCATTTGGTGGTGTTTGTCTTTTTCATTCAGGATCTCCTTCTCGAGCCGGTGTACTTCAGAGGATGCCTTTAGACTTCTCTGCCTAGCCATCTGGGTTCTCTCGCCCATCAGCTTGGTCTGTTGCTGGAAGCTGATGCTGATGTTCTGCCTTTGAGTCTCAAGCAGTTTTAGCTGTTTAAGAAGGTCTTCCTTCTCCCTCTGGAGGTTATTTCTGTTGACCACCAGAGTTGTCTCCTCTTGCGAAGTAACAGATATGGATGTCTCCAGGTGGGAAATTTTTATTCTAAAGCTCTGAAGGTGGTCTTCTTTGTCACGCCTCACGTTTCTCTCCTGTGCAAGAAGATCTCTCAAATGGTCCCTCTCAGCCTCCACTCCTGGGTCTTTCTCCACACGGACAACTTCTCTATAAACAATCTTTTCCGTTGTCTTTTCTTTTGTCATAATTTCCAACTTCATCTTCAGGCTGCTGATTTCTCTCTGTAGACGATTGAGTTGCTTTGCCTCTCCTTCCATCTCAACACGTATATTATCCATGAGTTTCTCTAGCTTTGGGTCCCTCTCCACTTTCAGGACTTCCTCAATGACAATCTTTTCTTCAACTGGTTTTGGAGAAGTCTCAAGCTGATGAATCTGAGCTTTGATCTGCCGCAGCTCTGATTCGATCTGAATCTTCTTCTGGCGTTCGTCCATCTGAGCCACAATGTTCTCCTTTTCTTGAATCAGGGCTCTTAGCTGTCGCACCTCGATTTCAAGCTTCCTACGGGCTTTGACTTCATCATCCAGAGAGTTGTTTAACCTCTCATGCTCTAAAATCTGCTTGGGGTCCTTCTGCAGACGCACCACTTCCTGTACCACCGTCTTCTCCTCTGGCTTCTGGCGCTCAAGGACAATGTATTGGTTCTGAAGGTCAAAGAGACATTCTTCTACATTGCGACGTTGTTGAGTCTCTTCTCTAACAGTCCTCCGGAGTCTGTTGACCTCTTTTTCCAGCAGGGGGTCGTTCTCATATTTGATAACCTCTGTATTAACAAGTTTGGTCTCCACTTTGGATTTTTCAGCTTTCAGCCCATCTCTTTCTTTGCGTAGGTGCATCAGCAGCTCAAGTGTGGTGTCATAGTTGACTTTAAGACGTGAAACTTGGTTGCTCAGCCGCTGTAACTCCCGAATAACTTCGGGACTCTTCTCTTCTTTGATAACATCCTGGGTCACTTCCTTGTATTCAACTTTGGGCTTCAGAGTACGCAGCGTGGTCAGTGTGGTCATCGACACTTCGGTTTCTTGCTCTATTGCTGCGCGTTTTCGGCTACAGTTCTGCAGCTCATTCCTCAGACGCTGGAGCTGGATTTCTGTCTCAGGATCAACTCTGAAAATCTCATTGATCACCTCTTTAATCTCAAATTTAGGCCGTAGTTTCTCCACTTCACCGTATCTCATCTGAAGTGTGGTCAGGTCCTTCAACAAGATAACATTCTCATCCTTCTCATCCTCCAACGCCATGTGTAGTTTCTTTGACTCGCTTACCATTTCTGTATCTTGTTGTACTTGCTTCACCACCTTGGTGACAATTTTTGGTTCAATGGTGGGAATGACCCTCTCCAGTGTGTTTATCTGACTCCGAATGCTGAAAATGTTGTCATTGAGTGACAGACATTTGGCTTCTTCTGCTGCAATTTCATTCTTGAATGTGAAAACAGATTTTAGCATCTCGGGATCCTTTTCGAGTCTCACCACTTCCTTCTTCACAAGCCTCTCTCTAAATTTGGGTTTCTGCTGAGCCAGGAGGCTAAGCTCATTTTTCACGTGAATGGTCTCAGAGTCTTTAGTTTGGAGCTCCAGTCGTATCTTCTGTATCTCACTTTGGATCTTGGCCACTTCTTTTTCCAGCTGTGGGTCTCTTTCATACTCAGTTACTACTTTGGCTAACAGTTTTGGTTCAGCACCAGAGAGCTGCTTTTCCATTGTGATTATTTTCCCATTGATAATGTCTATATCTGAACTGGCTCTTGACCTCTTATATCCTTCATCTTGGATCCTGCTTTTTAGAGTCTGTAGTTCCGCTTCCACTTTGGGATCACGGTAATACTGCACCATCTCCCTCTCCTCCAACCTCTCCACTCCTCTCCTACTCTTCAAGGACAAGTATCTCTTTCTGTATGTTTCCAAGTCATTTTCAGCATGTAAGCGACGCGACGTCTCCTCATTCAGTTCTTTCTGCATGGTCTCGGCTTCTACCATGTCTTTCCTCTGGCTCTGCAGTTGCAACTGCTGACTGACAACTACGCTGTTGACTTTATCTTCGTTCTGTTGACATGTTAGAGAACAGAGAGAGAAATTGTGATTATCTTTCTGAACTATGGGGTTCATTACATTTCAGACAGAAAAGCATGTTTTCTTTAAATTGGTATTGTTCAGTTTAGCTAGCCATGGAATGCCCGAATGAAGACAGCTTAGTCAGCAGCAATTTGAAAAGTGCAACATCATACCTGTATGATGTCACTGGAGTTAACAAAAGTAAAGAACAGGAATAAGTAGTGGTGCCACTGTCCCAAAATTCTGACTTCGATCCTATACCTTCATGAACTACCTCGATACCGGTACAACGGCAAAAATCTAAAACGTCAGTAAAAGCAGTGACATGAAAACTGACACAACTTCAAATACTTTTAGATTTATTTTATTAATTCAAAATATTATATACGATACGTTCAAAAAAATTATGTAATAATGGAATTAGCCCAGTCTTAACATTAGTTAATTAGATCAATGCCTGCATTATGATATACAGTATATTATATGAAAAATAAGTGTGTTTGCATGGATATAAAATTGCACATCTATACACAGTATATGTATGATTATACAGCAATGAAAAAAATGTCTATTATATTATAATAAAGGCATTTTACCTGAAGAATATAAAAAGCTTGAAAAAGCTTGAAATACACGTGTATTGCAACCTTTTTATTCAAGTTTTTAGTGTGGAGAATTTTTGTATTTGACTCCATTTGATTTCTCCCATTGTAAACAATACATTGTGCACCCGCTGTGCTGTTTTTCATTGCGTATGGAGCCACGACAATCAAAAAGTGGACCTTTTGGCTGCACTTGGATATTAAGTGTTTTTTCCTTTTGCATTCAGGTGGATTTTTATTCTTCTCGAACTCCCAGATTTCCGGAGTGGTCTCCGACGAGGCTCGGCTTCCGTGCAGCACGCACCCGCGCTAACGCATGCTACCGTCTCCGGCAGGAGCTAGTCGTCGACTAGCTGCCGATTAGGGGTCGGCAGTTTGAAGCTATTTCATTCTCCCGGCTCCCACAGTTGTATGCACACAACTTGTCGGAAGAAAGCCAGTCAATGGCTGACTGTCGTCTTTTTGGTTACTGGCCTTTGAGTCTGACCTTTATGAATTGAGTGCTGTCGCGTAATTTTTTTTTTTATTATTATTTTTAACTACCGGTACTGAAACATGCTGGTTCTGTGCTTTTTTTTTTTTTTACATCAAAATACTAGTACTGGTATCGGTACTTGGTGCAACACTAGGAATAAGTCATTATCTATGAACAAGAAAGATAACGGGCATGTCACCCTCTCATAGTTGTAATCCACTCAATTGTGTTCTTATTCCTGATTCTTGTAACACTGAAGTAACAATTGTGTCTACCAATCAATGGACACCAGCATGTCCAGCTTCCCCTTTCAGTACTGAACCCCTCCAGCCATGAATTTTCTGCACCACCTGTCCTCATTTGGGCCACAGCTGAGCTGGAGCCTATACCAGCTCACTTTGGCTGTGTACAGTTTGGACTAGTTGCCAGTCAATTGAGCGGCATGTATAGACAACAAAAAACATTCGCACTTACGCTTACACCTGTAAACCTCACGTCCATTTTTTTTTTTTTTTTATGTGGGCGGTAGCTGGAGAAAAACCCAAGCAAGCATGGGAAGAGCATGCAAACTCCACACCGAAATTTTTTTATAATTTTTTAAACAAGATTCAAACTCAGTCCTTTTAATGGTCAAGCAGACGTGCTAACCACTAGTCCCCACTGTGCTTCACCAGTACTCAACCATAATACATAGTTAACATATAGTTGCCCGCCATAGTGACAATAAGTGGTGTGGTATGGATCAGTTATTCCAATACCTTTCACACCTTTGACAATAGAAATGCTAAAAATTCTGTGCTGTACCAAACTGAACAATTTTGCTTGTGACAGTTGCTTGTGACAGAAATTCACAAATTATCGCAACACCAAATTGGTCATCCTTCAGTTTTCGAAATGAGAACATAATTCTGGCATATGCTCTTTTCATCTTCTCAAAAAGCTAGATTAGACCTTAATGATGATATCATTTGTGCTGTTTTACCCTAAGTACGATGTTCTTGGCAGTTCCCATCTGGTTGAGGAGCTCCTCATTCTCTGCAGACACCTCAGCGAAACGGTTCAGTAAATCTTTTTCCTGTAGCAAAAATGTATTTCTAGTTTAGACAACATGAAGCATAGAAAAAGTGTCATTTATGATCAAATTACTGCTTATTGTTGTTGTACCTTCCTCTGCACTGCCTGAGCCATCGTTGAAGTTTGGCGCTTTTTCAGAATGGGTCCGTTGTTGTCATCATCATCATCATCCTCTTCATCATCGTCTTCATTCAAAATGCCGCGGTATGTGTTTGATTTGATCTCGTATTCCTGAAAGAACATTTGTTTAAAAAGGACCACGTCTAGTGCAAATGGAACACGACAATAATCTTAACTTACAATTAAGGTGTTTTGGAGTTCTCGGGAGAGATCCTTGATCCGCTGCACATCATCTGACCTCCTGTTAATGTCCTCCATCACTCTCTAAACATCAATCCAGAACTGGTGATAAGACAAGGTAGGTTAATAATCATTTGGTCATAGGACATTTGCACTCACCTTCTGAGAGTTGTGCTTGGCTGTTATCTCGGTCACATTGTCAGTCCGTCTGATTGTGTTATTTGGTAAATTGACCAAAAAGAAATCCAGTGACTGAGCAACATTCTGGAAGTCTTGGTTTTTATTACTTGCTTCCTGTATGAGAGTAGATCTAGAGCAACAGAGCAGAAAATACACATCATTCATAGTAGCAGTTTTAAAATGTCATCAAACCCCACATTCATGTTCAGATGTCATTAACAACACACTGTGGAAACTAATAGGTCAAACACAATCCATTCTGGAATGCAGGTTCTTTTTTTTTCTCATCGGGAAATGCTGGATATTCCGGCCATCATAAAACCTTGTATTGCACAACCAAGGACTTAAATGACACTGTAACTTTCTTAAGCACCAAATAAGTGTACAAATAAATTAACCATTGCCAATATAATAAACCAGCATACTTGTGTCCCTTGAAAGCGCCGTATAAATCCAAGCTCTAATTATTATCTATGTCTTCCCTTCGTTAGAAATATGCCCATCGTGTTTGGCGCAAGTCTTATTACAGTGTAGATTCCCTCTATTTCGCATTTTTCTTTGACACCTATTGTTGAGGCTGGTGCTTCAGCTGGAATAAGTGTTGCATAAAAAACAAAAGAAAAATTAAAAAGCATGCGCTAAGTTAATTCTTTGATGCTACCTGAACTGAGGACTTGTGTGATTTTCTGAGCGTTACAGAACAGATATATGTTGCTCTGATCATTTGGAGGAACCCGGCAACCGCATAAAAGTCATGTTTTATATGATTCAACTCATCCTGCTTAACTTTGTCTTTAAAACTTGGGACAGCAATCCCAAAAAACTGCTCTGGAAAAGACCAGCACCAGACAATTGTTACAGTGCGCTGAATTGACCCAGATGCAAGGAAACGCAGAGTTAAAAGGAGTTCTGTCAACAGTAGGTGAATGGCTCCAAGTCTGCCCTTAGATTATTCTGAAGTCGGGCTGTCACTTTTTAGAATCGATTCTCCTATTGATTATTGGTCGAATAATCGAATAATAATAATTGGTGTACAGAATTTGAGACAGCCAAATGCTAAATGGTTAGCAATAGCGATCAGCATTAGCAAGTTAGCAGAGACCAATTTAGGTCAAGAAACGCTAACTGCCATTCAGCTCACTCATACTTATCATGTTATATGTACATACCACATCTAACAGTGTCTTAAAAATCACATACTCCTGTGTCGTTTTTGACTAAGTTGATCAGCGGCGCAAACACGGTTCCGTAACTCTTTTTTGGTCCCGGCGGAGTTTCGAAGCAGAAATTTTCCGTCAACCTACAACCCCAATTCCAATGAAGTTGGGACTTTGTGTTAAACATAAATAAAAACAGGATAAAATGATTTGCAAATCATGTTCAACCTATATTTAATTGAGTACACTACACAGACAAGATATTTACTGTTCAAATTGATAAACTTGATTGTTTTTAGCAAATAATAATTAACTTAGAATTTTATGGCTGCAACACATTCCAAAAATGCTGGGACAGGGTCATGTTTACCACTGTGTAACAACATTCAATAAACTTTTGGGAACTGAGGACACTAATTGTTGAAGCTTTGTAGGTGGAATTCTTTCCCATTCTTGCTTGATGTACAGCTTCAGCTGTTCAACAGTCCGGGGTCTCCGTTGTCGTATTTTACGCTTCATAATGCGGCACACATTTTCAATGAGAGACAGGTCTGGACTGCAGGCAGGCCAGTCTAGTACCCGCACTCTTTTACTACGAAGCCACGCTGTTGTAACACGTGCAGAATGTGGTTTGGCATTGTCTTGCCGAAATAAGTAGGGGCATCCATGAAAAATGTTGCTTGGATGGCAGCATATGTTTCTCCAAAACCTGTATGTACCTTTCAGCATTAATGGTGCCTTCACAGATGTGTAAGTTACCCATGCCATTGGCACTAACGCAGCCCTATACCATCACAGATGCTGGCTTTCGAACTTTGACCCCAATCCGGATGTTTCTTTTCCTCTTTGGCTCAGAGGACACGACGTCCACAATTTCCAAAAATAATTTGAAATGTGGACTCGTTGGACCACAGAACACTTTTCCACTTTGCATCAGTCCATCTTAGATGAGCTCGGGCCCAGAGAAGCCGGCGGCGTTTCTGGGTGTTTTTGATAAATGGCTTTTGCTTTGCATAGTAGAGTTTCAAGTTCCACCTACGGATGTAGCACCGAACTGTATTTACTGACATTGGTTTTCTGAAGTGTTCCTGAGCCCATGTGGTGATGATGTCAGTTTTTGATGCAGTACCGCCTGAGGGATCGAAGGTCACGGGCATTCAATGTTGGTTTTCGGCCTTGCCGCTTACATGCAGTGATTTCTCCAGATTCTCTGAACCTTTTGATGATATTATGGACCGTAGATGATGAAATCCCTAAATTCCTTGCAATTGTACGTTGAGGAACATTGTCCTTAAACTGCTCGACTATTTTCCCACGCACTTGTTCACAAAGAGGTGAACCTCGACCCGTCTTTGCTTGTGAATGACTGAGCAATTCAGGGAAGCTCCTTTTATACCCAATCATGGCACCCAACTGTTCTCAAATAGCGTGTTTTATAGTGTTTGATGACCATTCCTCAACTTTCTCAGTCGTTTTTGCCACCTGTCCCAGCATTTTTGGAACGTGTTGCAGCCATAAAATTCTAAGTTAATGATTATTTGCTAAAAACAATGAAGTTTATCAGTTTGAACATTAAATATCTTGTCTGTGTAGTGTACTCAATTAAATATAGGTTGAACATGATTTGCAAATGATTGTATTCTGTTTTAAATTTATGCTTAACACAACGTCCCAACTTCATTGGAATTGGGGTTGTAATTTTGAAGTCGACTTAGCCGGGTTATTCGATTTTTATTTTTTCCCCAGCTCTATTCTGAAGCAAAAGGAAAAAATGCATTTGATGAATTGATCATAAATCATAATAACCTTGGTTTCTGGCATTTCAAAAATGTTTACAGCAAAAACAAGATCCGTTCTCCGCTTTGCCTCTCATTTTGCCTGCGACAACGTATTCTTAGGCCACTGCACAAAATAGTTTACTGTGTGCCATTCATAACCTCGAAATGTTATATTTTCCAATAAATCTTGGTTGAATTCCGGCTTTAGAGGATTTCACTGTATTTGTAAATTTCACCTGTTCTGGAGCTGATTACTGACATTGGCGTAGCGGTTCTTCAGAAGTTTCACTTCACTCTCCTGGCGTCGAATATCAGGGCAGTATTCATTAAAATTCTGCTGCAGGGAGCTGCACGCTTGCTTCGTCAGGTCCAAGTCTCTGCCTAATGTGTTCAACTCATCCTTCTTTGAGGAAACCTCCTGACACATGTCCTGTTTGATGACATTGAACATTTAGTGCTGTAGCTTAGATTCGGTGGCGGGCCGTGCACTTCAATGGGGACTTACCCGACTAAATGCACCTCTTAATACCACCGCTATCATAACATACGCCATCTGGATTATAGAGTAGTAATATTTATCTAATAACATGACAAAAACATAAAACATGCTCGGCAGAAATTATTAAATGTATTCATGTGGGTGGATCGCGACTAGAGAAAATTTGCTAGTCGAACAAGTTTTGCTCTCAACCAAATCTGTAGATGGAAAAATGCCAACGTTATGGAGGGACCGGCTGGCCCTGTCAGGACTCAGGACGGATGTGCAATCTGATTGACTAAAGAAAATGGTCCCAGTGCTAATACCGGTATAGTAAATTACATCGCCTATCACTACTGATTTTGAAAGGCCCTGAGCAGATTAGACTGACATGGTAGTACATAGAGGATGAAATCTGATTGGACAAAAAAACAATTACCACCCAACACTGGTTAAATTCCTCTGTCTTGTGTTGTTAGTCAAAACTAAAATTGACCTATTGTTGAACTTTTCCACACCTGCAGCTGACGGCTGCGACTCATCAGGGCCTTTGTCTGGTTGGGAACGACGCCATCTTTAGCAAGCTGCTGTTCAAACCCGGAGACCACGCCCTCTACCTTCTGCATCTGTCTCTCCAAGAACATTGCAGCCGGAGCTCTGAGTGAAGAGGAACACAGGATCAAACTGTGACTAAGGTGCTTTCATGCAAAATGGGCACTCAATGGCTTGCTGCTTGTCCTCTTACTTTTTGTCATAAAGATCAATAAGGCTGTAAATGTCATCCATTTTGGTGTTGGCAGCAGTGAGTTTGAGCAGCAAGATTGAGGCATTGGGTCCAAGTGGTTTATTGGCCAGAGCGGGCTCCATGTCTCTCTGGATGGCGGCCTTCTCTGACTCGAGCCTCCTCGCTGTCAGGGATGATTTCTACAATGTAATCATATACAGTATATATGTCAATATAAAGCAGAGTTGGGCAAACTTTTGTGCTTTTCATTTTTTTTTTTTAAATGGACAGATGGGCCAAGTCATTTGTAGCTTATGTAATATATATATATATATATATATATATATATATATATATATATATATATATATATATATATATATATATATATATATATATATATTGTATGCATGTTGTTTCTAATGTTTTCTTTCATTATTTACAATAAATAATTCTGAAATAAATCAGGTACAGTTAAATAATGGCCTAATACCAATTTTATTGAAAAAAGATAATAAATAAAAAAATGCAACAATATAAGGACTATTGATCATGTAAATCAGTCATGTCTAACTCATTTAGTCACATGCAACATCGTAGTTGCGGTTTCCCTCGGAGGGCCGTTATGAATGTGAAAAATCATATAAATGTATTGTCCTATACAAAATTGCACCTGCATTTGATTGATATATATTTTTTACAAAAAAATTAATTTGAACCCAAATATTTAAATACACCCTACAATACAACTATTGTTATTTTTGTTAAGAAGGCGGAAAAAAAATGTATCCATTCATTCTCAATACCGCTTATCCTGTTCAGGGTCGCGGAGTGCCGAAGCCTGTACCAGCTGACTACACCCTGAACTGGTCGCCAGTCAGTCGCAGTGCACATATAGACATGGACAACCACTCCCACTCACATTCACACCATCACTGAGTGGGAAGTGAACCCGCGCTGCCTGCAACGAATCCCCCCACTCCACCATCAGTGACTGGTGGATAAAAAGGTTTTGTAATATTTTGTACATTTAGATACAGATTTAAAGTAGAGAGGGTTTGAACCGACTAACTTTCCCACCGCCACTTGTCGGCACAGCAAACTAGCAGCGATGCCTCAAGCGTGTAGAGATGTTTTCCTAAAATGAGACCGGTAGCGATCACTTGCAAATTATGCAAGTCTATCCTCAAATATAACAAAACCACAAGTGCTATGAACACCCACTGAGAAGGCATCTGCTAACGCCAGCTGACAAGCAGCCTAAATCCTCACGTTAGCAAATTCACCAAACGCCCTCCTCCTGTAACAACGAGAACACAGACAATATACTGTAGCGTCTGCTTAGATGACAAAACAACAATCAACAACCTCTTTATTGTGAAAATGAACGGTTAATGTCGCCAACAACTTCCAGTCCGATTCACCCATTCTATCACAAATCCCACTCAGACACCTTCATGACCTCACAGACATTCGGAATTTTGGGGGAAATTATATACAACTAGTATATACTGTACCGAGTAACCCTGCAGTTGTGTTACGTGAATTGGTGTTTGAGTTCCGACTGCCTGCGAGGCCATGAAGGTATCTGAATGTGATTGGACGAGCAAGTGTCTGAATGTGATTGGATGAACGCGTCGGGGTGTGGGCCCAGTGCCACCGAGGACGGTGGGGAAAGTGGGTGAGCGGGATTGTGTTTGGAGGCAAACACCGCGCACAGTGACTTGACAACTGAAAACTATCACAATGACGTCATCGATGAATCCAAATTGACTCGATTAACGTCGCTTTAGTGTCAACCACAAAAATTCTGAAGTCGTTCAAACCCTAGCAGAGACACGACTGCAGAGGTTCCCAAGTCCCAACTGTTGTCACCCTGGGACTTGCATTTTCCAACTGTTGCAAAGTCGTGACCCACTTTAATAGAAGTTAAGAACAATAAAGCATTTTTTTTTGGTTGAAAAGTAGCCTCTGAAAACACGTTGTTTTTTTAAACAGCTTTTTTTTATGATCTTTACATGTCACCAAAAGCATAATGCTAGCCATGATGCTAGCTAGCCAGGGGCTGAGCTGCACTGTATTTGTTTACAGAGTAAACAAGTGACTAGAGCACAACTGAGTAACAGTTCCAGTTGCATATCAAATGTGTTCCATGCGGGAACTTGGTATGCCTCTGAACTGTATCGCCATTTTTTTTTAAAGCAAATGTATGTCATTTTTGAGTCCGCGACTCGCTTTTGGGTCCTGACCCACAAGTTGAGAATCACTGCACTACTGTATTTGCTTTAGTAGGCCACATCTGGATCTGGGCCCTGGTCTTCAGTTTGACACATGCTAAAAATGGTCCATGGGCCGGATTAAAGAACGAAGCGGGCTGTAAGTAGTCTGCAGGCCATACTTTGCCTACCCCTGTTCTATAGGCACACGTGTGGAAAACACTTGGACACACCAAGGAGATCAAGTACAAGAGCTGAGGACTGGAAATGCCAAACATTAACCTTGAGATCCTGCAGCCTGTTTTCCAGGTCCAGTGCTGGGTTGCGGTTGTCCAGAGGGGCCCTCAGTCGCTTCTGGATGTCCATTTTGCAAAGGTCCAGATTGGTGTTGAGCTCGTCTATTTGTCTGGCCAGCAGCGCAGCTTTGGGGTCTTCCGGAGCTCTTTGTACAGAAACTAGGGAGCAAAGACAACAAATTGTTTGGCCAAACAGAAAATAAAAGGATGTTCCGCGGAAGGGGGGGGGGTGGTTAGCAAAAACATTCCTTCGCACCTGCACGCTGAGGGCGATCCACCTCCACGGTGGGGCTCTTCAGTGAGGTCATTATAGCTGATCTCTGACTCTTCAAGTTCAACAGCTTATTCTCAAAACTGAAGGTAAAAAGACATTTTCCATTTGAATCCATCAATGATTGATCATCTCTGAGGACTTTGTCTTGAACAACAGAATGAAAGCATTCAGTGGATCAACATGTACCCGTTTACTTTCTCCTGGGCCTCGGTGTCAGGTGGTGGCACCATGAAACACGCCCCGGGGAGCCTTTTAGTTCTTCTGCTGCTGTCCTGCAGCTCCCACTTCTCATGATCACAGAAGGACTTTAATGTTAGCTCATCACCGCGCCTCACAGCTCCCTGAAGTACGCACAGACATAATAATAATAATAATAATATTAAAAATAAGAAGAAGACGAAGAAAACCAAGAAGTCTAGAGATGAAGAGCCCATTGCCTGAAATGGGACATTTGCATTACTTTTCATTTTTGAATATACTGCATATATAAAATATTATTATTATTTTGCATGAATGCAGTTTTTGTTTTATTCCCATTTAACTCCCATAAATTTCCATGGAACATTTTCAATATAGAATTTTTTTTTTTTTTTAATTATTTCCCAGTTTATGGAAATTTCATAGAAGACTTCCAGAAAATGTTCTAACCCTTTGCAACCCTTAAAAATACTAAGTGGTGTTCCCTCATTTTTCTCATCATTGTTAAAGTCCAAATTCTCACATTTTCATCGTCCCAGTCACACAGCGCGACAACTTTGGTGGGTTCGGGGGGATTGCTTCGCCGTAGCTTCAGAGGTGCTATGTTGCGACCGAGCTCTCTGAGGGCCACCAGGCGCTGCTCGTTCCTCCTTACCGCTGGCTCGTCTCCCTGGGGGAAGAATTTACATTTCACAATACTTGAAATGCCACTAAAACATCAGCACGCATCTCCAGGCATCCTGGCATAGCTCAAGCTTGTTCGTTGACACTCGCAAATATCGCACCCGGACAAATAAAGACAAAAAGCCATCTACACCAGGTTTGACAGATGAGATAATCCAGAGTAAACCTGCTTCTTAAAACAGACCTCTGCAAACTCATGGGACTGAACAAATATTGTATGTCAACATGGGCCACGACTTGGAGGAACTTGAAATTTAGAACTCCAACTTGCTCTTCAGTCACTTTTACTCATGCAGACCGCCGGAGTTACTCATTAACGAGACTACTTTATAATGAGTATTCTTCAGAATATTTATGATTATTGCTGTTATGCAAATGAATGGTGGTTATCCCAGGGTGTAGTTCATCAGATGGGATAGATTCAGATTGACAAGAATGGGATTATTATTTTTTGTAGTAGTAGAAGTAGTAGCAGCAGAAGAAGAAATAAAAGATGCGCTGTAGTATCATTACATAATATAAATATTCTTTTATTTTATGACTTCTTTTATCTAAAATAATAATTCTATTATTAGTAGTAGTAGTAGTAGTAGTAGTGTCGTTATTGTTATTACTGACATCACTATTTTTTTAATAGATTTGTTTTTCTTTGACCTAAAACAATTGATTGATTGATTGATTGATAAATCACTATTATGGTTATTTTGTATCATAATTAGAAGTCCAAAGTATCATTATTTGGAACTATATTTTGTTCTTATGTCACTACATTCAATTATTATGATTTATTTCCTCTAAAATAATTATTGATTTGCTTGCCTGCCAGAAAGCACCAACTATACAGCAATGTCATAGACGCCGGAGTACCTGAAGCTCCAACAGGGCCTCCGAGTTGCTCTTGCCAGCCATTAACTTCGGGTCCAGATTGTAAGTGATTCTGTCCAGGGACTCAGACAAGGTCTCTGCATCAATCTGGAACTGTAAGCCACATTTATTGATTAGCAAGGGGTCGTGCAAGTGGGAAGCAGTCACAGCATGTCGGTCACTTACCTTCCTGTAGTTTTCAATGTTGTCCAGGTGGACTTCCTGTGCTAGACACAGGTTGAGGAAAGATTGCCATCCCCTCTGCACTGCATCTTTGTGTGCCTGTCAACATTTACAGTCCTTTGTGTGAAGAATCACACACTGTATTGCACTGTGCGGAGTAGTACCATTAATCTTGACGAAGTGACGGAGGGTGAGGGCGTACCATTATTGCTGAGTTGCCAGGATGTTTCAAGACTGACAGACGATCTCCTTCCTCCAGGAGCTGGTTGACCTCACCCTCATGTGACAGCAGCCCGTTGCTTTTGAATTTCTGCACCCAAACAAATCACAAAGAGACAAGTGAAGAGGTAGTCGTGTCGTGTCGTGTTGGTAGCCGGCAGCTCATCTAGTCACTGGTTATACACGTTTGCAACAGGGCCGCGCGGATCAAACAAAAGAGACAAACACAATTCTCCGGTGCTCAGGCTCGAAAATTGAATGTGACTCTATCATCGGGCAACACCGTGGAATGGTGGTTAAGCACGTCTGCCTCACAATTTTGTGGTTTGGAGTTTTAATCTTGGCTTCCTGTGTGGAGTTTTTTTCCGGGTACTCCAGCTTCCTCCCACATTCCAGAAATGTGTGTTAAGACTGTAAATTATTAGACCAAGAGTTAATTAGAAAATTAAAATGCGTCATGAAGTATTTAGTTAGTTCTATATTTATTTAATTATTTCCTTTTTTTTACTTTATTTCAACGTTGAATTATCGCAATGTGTATGGGTTTATTTATTTATTTATTTATTTTCACGCTATATTTTTTTTATTTCGGCACTCCTGTTTCTGGACAGGATGAAATTTCTGTCATTCTCGCCCATCCAACTCAGCGGGCGGGCAATGGGCGCCGATTCAGCTCTAATCAAATTGTTTGTTCCTGACTTTTAATAAATGTCATGGACCTAACAGTGAATATGTTGTACAGTATGTTTAATGCGCTTCATGCGCAAGTTAATAAGAGACATTTTAGAAAATAGAGATGAATGGAATATCACACCCTGAGTATATGGCTTGCAAAGCGGAGGGATGTTCTCGGTTTCCTGTTTCCGCTCAAGAGTGTCGTGTGGATGAGATTTACAAATAGGCTACAGCTCAACCACGACACAAGTGAGGATACAAGTGAATGGATGGACTACGAAAAAGAAAAGCTATGTCATGTGCTGTAATTTGTGTCTGCCACAATAACTCCACTTGGAATGTGAGAAAAACACAAGAGACTGTCTCGATCTCCGTTTACAAACGTAACGCTGTGTGCAGGTCGTGAATGTCCGACCCAATCTGTCCCGTTGGAGCTCTCCGTTTCTCTTTGTAGAAAGGGTTGTGCGCATTCAAAAGGAGCAGCGGAAAAAAAGCAAACCGCAATGTACGCACAGCACAGGAGATAAAGATGGTTGGAACAACTCAAATCGTTTTTGAGTAATGAAACAGATGCCATTATTGCTGCTAAACGTGGGTGAATTCCCCTGTACAAATTCAAGATAATTAAACCATATCTAATTTACGTATATGACGAATCATCTCTGCCCGGGACTGACCTCGTACTCCATGCGGACGCTGCGGGGGTCAATCATGCGATCGCTCCAGTCTCTCTGCAGGATCCTCTCCTGCTGCTGAGACAGGTAGTCGAGCTCTTTGCTGCAGCTTTGCATGTACTCGTACAGAGAGGCCAGATGCTTGCGCCTCTTTCTGGAGCTCTCCTGCAAAGATGCGGGGGGAAAACATCACACGACAAGCCCCTCGCACACAAACGCAGAGTGGACAAATGGGGGCGGCGGGTCACGAGGCCACTCACCAACAGTTGATCGTACTTCTTTTTGAGTGTAGCATATTGGTCCTGTTGGGAAAGGATGGCAAAGAAGTCAAATGTGGTTTGAGAGCACATAAGGTGCATCTGAAAAGCATTTGATTATATTACAGCGTTTTGGGGGCAGAGGGGAACCGTTTGTTAATTTATAAAAAATAAGAAACAAATAAGAAAACAAACAAACATAGTGTACATCGCTTTTGCAACCTAGTGAGTGCTATTATAGTTCTCATTTAACCCTCCTATTATGTAAATTGGAAATGAAATACTTATCCAGACTTTATGTTTGTGTGGTAAATTTGCGTGAATATAGTGGGGATGAGTGTATAATATTTGCGAAGACATTTTTTTTTTAGGAATGACTTATTTGTACCCATTGTGCCAGCATATGTTAATGACTGGTGAGAGCAAATTAAAAATGGGTGGAAATAAATTGAAAATGCTAATCAAAAAGTGAGTTAATGAGTTAACTGAGAGCATCTGAAAACAAATATCTGGCTACCTGTGAAGAGGTTGTGCCGGGTTTCATCTGCTCACTGTAGGCCTCAATCTCTTTATGCAGGATGTTGTGAGCTGCGATCTGTTTCTCAACATCAGAAAGGCTGCGACCGTATCCTTCGGTGTCTAAACGCCTCTGGAACGGACAGAGGGGAAATGTGATGCGTGTGCAGCTGGTGTGGTGTTTACGGTTCGTCGACAGACCTGTTTTTCATCCAACGCGGGACCCCAGTCTATCCTCGACACGGGCACCAAGTCTTGCACCTGGTCATACAGTTCCCTGTAGGTGGCACAGTCCTTCACCCAGCGGTCGTGAAGGTTCCTGACACTGAGAATCAGAATCAGCTTCAATCCGTGTATCATTGGTTCATTCTTTCTGATTTTTCAAAATAGCATTTTCTTTAGCCTTTAGCCAAATCACTTTATAACACCATGATTTTCATTCTTCTTTCAAGCACTGTCTAAGACACGAGGAACTGTGTCTTTATGTCCCAGTTGACTGATTGTGTATCGAACTTCCAGGTTACACAAACATTTCAATTAAACTCGATCCGGCCCAGTTTTCATTTTGATCGAAACCTAAAATTGTGTTATTACAAAAAAAAAACTGTAATTCTTTGTTTTTGTGTTAGATTCAACAAACAAATAACTAAATGATGAGTTACTTTTTCATTTATTGATTTTCAATAGCCAATTGAAATGGAAAGAATACAAGAAATGGTTTCCTCGGCGGAGGGCGGAAGGGAATGTGGAAGTGATGGTTTATCTTGATGTGACGGTATGCGAGGTGTGTCTGCTTGGCATGCAAGTCAACAAGTTCCAAAGAGCCATCAGCCCATCAGTCAACTCACTCTCGATCTATATCGTTGGCCTGTGGGTGCTGCAGACGCTTGGCCTTGTCCACGTCCATGAAGAGGTCATTCAGCAGGCCCTCAGCCTCCGCCAGGTTGTCTGCGTTCTCCTTCTGGTGGATCTTAGGCTGGTTCCTTCCTTCACGCTGGGCATCCTGCACAGCAGCGAGCATTAATCTCAAGTTGTTTTCTTTCTTCTTTTACAAAGCCGAGTGCGATGGAGCCTTTCATACCACAGCCAGCAACTCCTCTGCACTCAGGATGTCCTTCTCCACCACGTCCGCATTCTTCTGCATGCGAGCGATAAGCAGAGTCAGGTCGGTGGCCTGGCTCCTGTGGAGGACACAACAAACCAACATGGTTGTCAGAATCATACTGACGGGCAGTGGTGGGAAGTAACCAAGTACAAACACTTATTTACGCTACTTAAGTAGATTTCCCAGGTATTGCAGTTATACATATTTTTCCAATGAATTTTTACCTTTACTAAACATATCTGTATTTTCTACTCCTCACTTTTCAACCTTTATGGATGATGACGCAATGTAAAAAAAGAAACGGACATGTCCCAGGAAACTTTATTCTCTAAAGTCAAGTGCTAAAAAAAATTGGGCTATTTTGAGTCAAGTCAAACTAAAGTAAAGACTACTACTGTATGTGTAACTGACATGTTGGCAATTATTTTGAAATACATTTGTGCTGAAAGGTACGAATCACAATATATGACAGAATCAAGATAAACCAGTCTGTTAGAAAGAAAGAGCGCATTTTGAAAAACAATTAATATTAAAACAGTCCCTATAAATGTGTTATATTTAGACCGAGTTGCCACTTCCTTACAGTATGTGCACCTGCACAACCTGATGACATGCCATAAGAGCTGCTTTTACGAAGTTAATAATGATTGACACTGCACAAAGACATACTTTTTGTGGTTGCAGTCTGCTGTACTATAGAAATGCATTGCTGTTTGTCATGTAGGTGTTTCTTTGTCTAAATGAGATGTCATTGGACTGTGTGGCTAATGTTCACCACACACAATGATTCTTGATCAGCACGTCAAGCACGAAGCGGTGACCTGTTGGTGCTCTCGCCGTGTTTGCTCTGTCATTCCCTCACCTCTGCGATATGAAAAGCAACTATGCGTCCTGACACACCCGCAGCAGGACACAGGGGGGAGTGCATATACGATTTCCGCCCCCATTGCTCAAGTCACCTGCCGGAATGTTGTCAGACTGAAATGTACATGAATGGCAGCATTCATGTGCAGCAATGTAGTCAGGCGCATAGCTAGCCCAAGGCATAAGCGAACTAAGCAACTGTAATAATAATACTTGGTAGTATTGAGGAAAGACAGAGTGATATTTTAAAAAAAGTGCCTGTTTAATTAAGCGAGTTTATTTTGACTACCACCTTACGTCAGGTACCTGTTCAGTTACATCGTTATTTGATAATTAGCATCACATTTTATTGGTTATTTATTTAATACTCTTTTAGTACATTTTAAGTTATTTTTATATGTATCGCCGTGATATTATTTGTGGTTGCACTTTACTGTTGTTCCAGCACGACACCTTTTTTAAAAAATCAAATATAATAAACAAGATGACACTGAATACTATTGCATAGTAAACTAGTTTATTTTTGTTTAGTTACCTTTAGTTGGCCTAGAGCAGTGATTTTCAAAGTGTGGTAAAAGTACCACTAGTGGTACGCGAGCTCCCTTGGGTTATATGCAAAAGAATCACTGAATTAAATACTAATTAAATGTACAACATTTCAAACATGAAATACAATCAAACATTAGAGTGAAACTTGCAGCTATGTATACAGCCTATTTAAACTCGTTTTTAAACCAGTACAGTATATATTTTTTTACTTTTCAAATACAGCGCTTTAGTACAGTTCAGTTGTATTAGTATAAGTATCATACATTAGCATTTAATGTTTAACTGTAATAAAAAAATATCTAAGAACAATTTTTATTTAATTTATGTGCAATGTTTTTTTTACTGAATCAATATTTAAGTAGTTGCTTCTATTTTCTTACATATAAATGTGTTAATGTTAAAATTTTATATAATGTTACAGTCGTCTAAAATAATAAATATACTCTTTCGGACTAAAACCTCTTTCTCATTTTTGGTGAACACTTATACTATATTACTATATTTTCATCATGGTGACACTTGGAGAGCTTGGAGAATACTATTTTAAGGTGCAGCAGAAATGCACATGTATGTACATGGATATCCTGGACGAAAACCTTCTCCAGAGTGCTCAGAACCACAGACTGGGCTGGTCAAAAAAGACAATGACCCGAAGCACACAGCTAAAATACCGAAGGAGTCGCTTCAGAACAACTCTGTGACTGTTTTTGAATGGCCCAGCCAGAGCCCTGACTTAAACCCAATTGAGCATCTCTGGAAAGACCTGAAGATGGCTGCCCACCAACATGCACCATCCAACCTGACAGAATTGGAGAGGATCTGCAAGGAGGAATGGCAGACGATCCCCAAATCCAGGTTGCATCCTTTCCAAAAAAGACTCATGGCTGTATTAGCTCAAAAGGGTGCTTCTACTAAATACTGAGCAAAGGGTCTGAATACTTATGGCTGTGTGATATTTCAGTTTTTCTTTTTTAATAAATCTGCAAAAATTTAAACTATTCCATTTTTTTTCTGTCAATATGGGGTACTATGTGTACATTAATGAGGGAAAAAATGAACTTAAACGATTTTAGCAAATGACTGCAATATAAAAACATTTTAAGGGGGTCTGAATACTTTCCGTACCCACTGTATGCACTCCCATGCCAAGTTTGCACTCTTGGGGGAGCAAGCCGAAAATGTGGCCGTTCCCTTTTGAATCTGGCCTGCGCTCATGCTGCGTGCATTCTCCAGTAGACTTAAGCCCCGTGAAAGTGAAACATCAAATCATATTGCCCGTTTTGATCGAGACCCAGCAACAGCACGGTGACAACCCGGCGACGACTGACTTGTACTGACGATGCGTGACACACCTGGCCCATAACGCTCACTGACTGCTCAACGGCTGTAATGTGTCCCTACCACATTACACCAGCAGCCGAATGTTATATCATATACATATTATATCATATTAATTGGCAAAAAAATATCGGCCCCAGCTGACTTTTTCTCACCAGTGACCGCAGAGCTTTACCGCTTCAAACATGCTGATTGGACTTTTTGGAAATCTGCAGGGCTGACTGTTACAACAACTACAGTCATCGTAATGGCGCAATTGTGAGTTAAGATATTGAATCATTTGGTTGGTTTTTTGTTAGCTTCTATGCTGGTCTTCAAATACGTTAAAGTGACTCGCTCGGTCTGTGGCGCGAGGAAGGTTGGGTATAGCTGAGCTATGCAGCTGCAGGCACACACCCTTTTTTATTGATGGACCGCCAAACATGCGTTCAGTCATAAGCACAGTATTTTGATTACTTTTATTTGATTTATTTCATATAGAATGGAAAAAACATGCTCCCCTTCAAAGTGTAGCATGTTAAACAGAATGGTGCGCACGTCCCAACTGGCTGACGACACATCTGCTACGGAAGGTATTTTCATATTTTAAGTGTGCTAAATTGTTTCAAATAGATTTCAATGACATTCACAAGGCTCAGGAAAACTCAATGCTCCATGATTTACAGGCAGCCTCAGACTGGAATGAATCAAGCCTCTTTGGTAGTTGCGCAAAAAACTCCATGTTACACACAGTGGGTGTATCAAAACTCTGGACGGGAGAATGCAATGATAGTGATGGTTGATGATAGACAGGCTTGCGCGCCAATGGGAGACGATGGCCCTTACTGAACAAGACAAACAGTCAAACACACAAATACAAAATGAAAACACTCACAAGGAGCATGGAGAAGACGCTAAAACTGATGTCACTCTTAGTGACTTATACTTAGTGCTTTATCACTTGGAATGTTTGGTAAGTCAACCCCAGTCCACCCTTGTATTTTTAAATTAGTAAACTCATTACAATTCCTGAAGGGAAAATTACACAATGAATGATCAATAATCAATATTAGTGGTAGAACGAGAGGGCCCCATGAAGGCAGGCGCGGGGCACCTCGTTGCGGCTTCCCTTCCTTTGGTCAGTTACCTTCTAATTGCTCCTGAATCTTTTATATGTGCTGCAAAGGTCCAACATCTGGACAACTTTGCATGCAACCTTTGAAACATTAGCACTACTGTTAAAGAAAATAAATAGACTGTTAATCATCTTCTATTGGAGACCCCGACACTCCCTGGGCCCCTCTTGTCACAATCTTACGGGATGCACGGCTCGCCCATTTACACAAGCTGGACCTTCGACATGCACCCACCCTCAAGCCGAGTGACAGGTCATACTGAGCAAGTGGAGATAAACAATGTGTTCTGGCACAAGAAAAAGGCTTGTTGCACATGTTGCACAATGACTACCCATCACACTTGTTGCCATGAAGATAATAGAAGCAAACACTACGCGAGCAGAAAGCAGGGCTTCCCAATTTAGGGCGAAATGTGTTTTTAATGGGCTGTTGATTGTTAAGTACATAAAATGCAATTTTATCAGTCACGAAGCACGTATGCAATTTTTAGTCACGTTGTAGTAAACTTGTGTGTTTTCCATTTGTTTTGTTTTTTTAAAGTCTAAATCAGGGTTGGGCAAAGTATGACACATATGGCCCACTCCGTTCTTAAACCCGGTCCAAAGAGCATTTTTCCATCCATTCATCCATTTTCTATTACTGCTCATCCTCACTTGGGTCACAGGTGGGCCGTCTTACTTTAGGCTAAGAAGACCATTTTAAGTCTTCAATTAATGAATGGGGGGGTGGGGGGGGGGGGGGGGGGGTGTACCCAGAGAAAACATGCAAGCATGTGGAAAACATGCAAATTCCACACAGGAAGCCAGAGCCCAGAAGAAACCCCATCCTCAAAAGTGTTAGGCAGATGTGCTAAGCACACAGCTACCTTGTCTCTTTTTTTTTCTTCATAAAATTGGTTGATTAAAATGTATCTATTCATTATTTATTTGTTTTACTTTTTAAATATTTATTATAAATTATATATATATATGAAATCATTGCTTAATTTGATACAATTAAATTAAGTATAAATGAAATGTAAATAATGGGAATTAATTAATAGTATAGTATATTAGATATTTTACATCCACATTTTAACAAAAAAACCTGACCTGACCTACTCACTTGGCCCATTTGTCCATTTTAAAATCAAATATGGCCCTGCACACAAAATAGGTGCCCACCCGTAGTGCAAGTTGAGGATGTTATGGCGTGATACACCACCACTCAATCCCAACTGGATTGTTGACATGACGACACAGAATCACAATTACAACTAGCATGTGAGATCATTCATTCATAACAGCCAACAAGTGTTGATTCATTCCTATACTTTAGTTTGCATCTGGGCATTGTATTAACGTGGAAGCACGACAAAACATGACAGGTTAGACCAGTGAGAATAGACCGAGAAACCTGACACACACACACACACACACACACACACCATTTAATTCAGCAGACATGCTTTACATTTTCCTTTTTTCAGGTGAATGATAGTTATTTGCAATGAAAAGGCATTCTGCATATTAGAATATGCTTGTTCACTTTTGAGAAAATAAAAAAAATAAATACACCAACTGGAAAGCAGAGTTGATCTTGGCACAAAAAATTCAAAGAGAAAGACAAAAGGAAAAATTGTGTTGATTCACAGGTTTTGTGCATATTAAACATTTGTGAACATTTGAGGAATCAGTTTTACGATCTATATCCGTTTAAATATGTTTTTAGAATTTTGATAATTCCACATTCCCACACTCACACGTCCACACACTCGGAGGCCCAACTCACCTGCTGATCTTCACAGGGCCGCTTTCCTGTTTCTTCGACATGACAGGAGGCTGTTCAGGCCCACTTGTGTAACCGGAGTCCCGAGTGTGTTTCGGTGTGCTCCTCCTTCCTTCCTCTCGCTCCGTCCGTGTCTCTGGCGGCGTCTTCCCTCAGTTAAGGCGAGTGTGTCGGCTCCGCCCAGGCCAGCAGGTGTGTCACCAATAAAAGTAGTCAGTTGCAAGGGGCGGACCCGGCAGACCTGTTCCACGCTCCTGAACCTGTCACATTCAGTAATTCCAACACTCTGTTTTTTTTTTTTTTTAAACCACATCACATGCTTTTGATCTGTCACTATGAAGGAATAAATGTGAAGTAGGTTTGGTCTGAACCTGTTAGGAGTTCCAAAAATTGACTTACCAATTAGGCAAACACAAGAAATTGCCTGGGGTCCTGATATTTCCAGGGGTACCCAAACTTCTCATAAAAATGGATTAGTACAGTTTTCTTCTATTTAAAGCAAGTATTATTATTTTAATCTTGATTGATGTGCTTCAAAGCACATGACAATGTTTAATCTGTCATGATCGTTTCAACTACTTCCTCCCTCTCATGCAATGGACTTTTCCATTTTCATACTGCGCAAGTGCAGATTTGATTATGGGAGGTTTCAGTGTCTTGCCCAAGGACACTTCGACAGCGGACAGTCAGAGCCGGGATTCAAGCCGCTGACCATGACCTGCTCTGTCAACTGAGCCACAGCTGCCCTGTGACAGCAAAATGTGTGTAATCAACAACAGCAGTAGCACTGCTGTTAGTGTCAGCTGAGGAAGACGCAGTAGAGATGAAGTGTAAAGTGAAGGGAGGGATGCTTTTCATCACAAAAATCTGTGTATTAAAGTGGTCAAAATCGTACACTATATTAAATGCTTAATGTGCTTATCAATTACTGTAAAACCCTTGAGAAGATTCACTTGTTACATAATTCCCAATAAGGATTTTAAGGACTTTATTTAGCTCAGGAAATAGGAGAATTTCTCAAATGGACACTTTCTCATTGATGACAAACATTAATATTGAAAATCTTGTCAGTGTGCAGATGTGGAGGACTCCATGACTGGCTTTGCACTGGTGCCTCAAATGACTAAATACGATCCTGATGAGTTCAAGTCAAGACACATTTGCAAAAGATGTGGGCTCGCATGCATGCACAAATGCTGTGGAATGTAGCACAACAAGTAACTTGACAGCTGAATGTTATGATTATCATCAGCAATTATGACATGACAGCTCAATGGTATTCTTTAGCATTAGTATAGTATTTTTATGTTAATTGGAATGAGTGCTAGAAAAGGAACTTTTTTTTAATAGAAAGCTCATCTGTGGATTTGGATTTGTGTGTGTCCTAATATGCTGCACACAGTACTATGAAGGGGACTTCATGGGTTGGCAATTATGGCTCACAATATCTTTTTGATCTTATCAATTATCTGATGACATTCTTCCACACCAAACTCAGTCAGCAACACATCCATGGACCTTGCGTTCACGGGTCAGTCATGTTTTTCCATACCAAACTCATCCAATTAAACACTTGCTTTGCACACTGGGGCACAGTTACATTGCCACAGAAAAGGGCCTTCCCCCAAATTTAAAAGCATATTAAGAGATGACTGTCCCAAAAATGTATTGCTAAGAATTAACATTCACGTGTAAATAAGAGTATCCAGTAATAACATTCCTCATTGACTAATTAAGTGGGGGAGTGGAAACTTGTCCAGATAGCGTTGTTAAACCTTTATATCTAATTGACTGGGATTTTGCTTTGAACGAGTGGCAAGATTTGTTGGCACGACAACAGTCACGACAAATGTATTACGCAATCAGTCAAGCACACTCTGTGAGACCTTATGGCATACAAGAAACCCATTGATTTTCATTTACCCGGCCTTAAAACCCCAAATGAAACGAATGACAGATATAAAATGCCAACAATGAACGTCGATTGGTGTTGGCAAAGTGGGCCGGGGCAAGCAGAAGCGCCGTAATGTGACTTAATGCCTCATTGCAAGTGTGTCGATCATGCTGCTCCAGCTCATGCTTGCTGCAGGTGTGTCTCACAAACTCCCACGCAGCAAGCTCTGATAAAACCAACACCCTCATACCTTCCTGGGGGAGGGAGGACAAAAAAAGAAACATTTAACAGGAACAAGTGTCAGCACAAAAAGGGACAAACTGATTATGCAAACACGCAGTTGTATTTAAGTGCAACTGAGGGAATGTTGAGACTTCTGACTTTTTTAGGCTCGTAGGTTTTAAGTTATCTGCACACCTACTGTCAGTTGCCAACTTAGAACAGTACACAGAGTGCAATTATAGGAACTGCACTGACAATAAGGTGCACCAAAAATTCTGACTTACTCCATCAGTTTATAGCTCGAGGCAGATGGACCCAGTGTATTTGTCCATTTAATGAGATTAACTGCACTGGTTTTGGTGTAAAGAAAATGGTCAATAAGACAACTATTGTGCATGCTAAATGGCTACCACGCCAAAGGAATAACTTGGAACACAAGATCTGACACTATTACGTTTTGACAAGGCTGTATGTGATGGGCAAAACAAGCTACCACATGAGATGACTTCTGCTACAAGTGCTTTGTCAACACTACATCAGGGCAAATTCCCGGTAACACCTCTGAGACTGCATCTTGCACTGTCCCAGTCAAAACTTCCAGTCTGACACCTAGTGGCCAGAAACGGCAGTACAACTATTTCTAAAGTCCACCCACAAGAAAGAGAAAATACAGTCGTGTTTTTGTTTTTATTGTAAAGATCATGCAGTGCACTTCCAAGGCGGGAGGTAACAACACTTTCAAGGATACACATGAAAAGACAGTACTCCTGAAATTACTTCGTACAAAACAAAACATTACTGAGGAATGTAACAAATTAAATAGCAAGAGTGGAGGACAGGAAAAAAAATAATTTGTGCAACACTCATTTGCACTGCAGATCTTAAAATGCTCAATAGGTTAAAGATGTAACCCTGCTGTGTAAATACAAAAAAAAAAAAAAAAACCTAGATTATGATGGTAACTTAAAAAGTCAAAAAGCAATAAATTACTTAATGTGTGTTTACTGAGGGAACTGTGGCGGCATGGGGTAGGGCGCGAGCGGGGGAGGATGCTGCTGGGGGGCTTGCGTTGGGGGGAAGGAGAATGGGGGGTGACTTGCGCCGTTCGGCTGGGCTTGAAAGTTGTTCTGAGGGGGGAAGGATGCTGCCTGGTTGTTAAACGACTGTCCATTGCCATTGTAGCCTCCGCTAAAGCCATTACTACCACCGTTGTTGCCCCCATAGCCTCCGTTCTGAGCGTTTGTGCTAAAGCTTTTGTTTGGTCCGTTGTCATAGCCTCTACTGCTATCCCTGTCCCTAAAACTGCCAAAATCTCTCCTTCCAGAGGAATACCGATCCCTGCGGTCAAAATCACCACCTCTGCCTCCCCTTGAACGACCTGCAAAAAGAGCATAGCAGCGTTAACTGGACCTACGACGAACTGAACCAAATGGACCTAAAAGATGACATCCCTTAAGACATTAGCAGAGAAGTAAAGCGGCTGTGTTTGACAGCACCGTTTCCGTATCTCACCAATTTGATTTACCTCCTCTGATTTCACCCATTTGGAGGAGCTTGGGGTTGATGGCCTGGTTGGCCTCACGTAGAACAGAGATGAGGTCGCTGGCCTGCCGCACGTTGTTGGGAGTGAAGAAGGTGTAGGCCGTGCCAGTCTTTTGGCTACGGGCCGTTCTGCCAATGCGGTGGATATAATCCTCAGAGTTGTTGGGGTAGTCAAAGTTGATGACAAATTTCACGTCCTCAACATCTGTAAGATTGTGTTGCAGTGTGGCAAAAGGAAAGTAGGACAGCACACAGAGACGTGCGCCAGCGCCACCACAACAACCAGATCAAACAAAGCACCATTAGTCGCGTCATGGGGTGGGCAAAGCTACAAAGTCCAACAGGCTGCAAAAGTTGTAATTAGAAAATATGTTCAACCGTATGGGGAGACTACAGTGGGAAGAGAACCAATGCACACTCCAGTTGCTTTGAATTGGGGGAGTTCAGGAGAAAAATAACATCCTCCAGATTGGGTCCAAACAAAGAAAAAGGAAAAAAAATGGACCACAAGTCTTACCCTTCATTGGAGTATGCATTCACTAGTCCATTCCCATCACAGCACACCCCCACATTGTCTTAAGCAGTAGCACTACTATGCACGCAACTGCCTCCTAGCGTCACTGATCGACTCAAAGTCCACTTGTCAACACACACTGGTGAGAAGGCGCTACTAAGTTCACGTGTCTGTCTTTAGCCAACAAAGTGGAGATGTGAACCAGTTTGCAGGATGCCTAAAAACGGCACACCCCAGTCGCCAGGGCAAGTTTATCCCAGTGATCACATAGTCTCTCGTTGGCAGGTCTCGACATGACTTTAGTAACGCAGGCGAGGGAGGAGTGTGAGCTTGGAATTTGTCCAACTAGCATGTCCCACTGTCACCAAAAGCGCCAGTAGCCATGTTATTGCAGAGGTGAGATTCCAATCGATCTTACAAGCTGCTCATCCGACAAGTTGAACTGCAACAGCAACGCCACCCATGCTTTACAACACGTCTACACAACCGAAAGCACCTTAGGAAGGACTCGGGACTTGCTTGTGTCCAAACAATGTGGCGGGGCTTTCAGCTGGGACAGTTACAGAGCCTGGGTGTGTGACACAGTCCAAACCGTTGCCAGAGAACAGGCGAGCGTGTAGGGAGGAACTGTGGACTTCCCCACTTTTAGATAGGCCAGCGCGTTGTATGCTGCACTCGGACCTTGACACCTCTGCTTATGTGCGCAACTGGGAGACCCGTGCGCCTCGCCAGTCAGGACATCTCCAAGAATCCTCCTTCCCCCTCTGGACACCTGGGCTTGTCATGCCAAGGCCCTGCCATACACACTGCTCCTTTGGGTCAGGGGAGAGACTCAGAGAGAAGCAGAAAAGTTAAAGAAAGCAAATACACTTTCTTCGAAAAAATGCAAACATTCTAAGTGCTTCACAGGGAATACTGACCTAGACCACGAGACGCAACATCTGTAGCGATCAGAATAGGAGCTTTTCCAAATTTAAACTCTGAAACATAAAAACGGACATTAGGGCCTTCACACTGTAAATTGTGAAATGCAATCAACGCAAACTCACCATTAAGAACCCAATCTCTCTCCTGCTGGCTCTTATCGCCATGGATTCCCATAGCTGGCCACCTTAATTTAAGAACATTTCATTGAGACACTGTCCAAAAGTAGCTATGCTTCTGGGTTGCTTCAAAACCTACCCGTCCCGCCTCATTCTCCTTGTGAGGTCATCACATCGCCTCTTTGTCTCAACAAAGATGATAGTCTTGTTCTCCTTCTCACTCATGATTTCCTCTAGCAGGCGAATGAGTCTTTTGGAACAACAAAAAAAGGTTGTCATGATTGCCACCAAAAGTTCCACTGTATGATTATGTGACACTAAGGACTAACTTGTTCTCTTTCTCTCCATCACTGCACACGTCAACTATCTGAAGGATGTTGTGGTTGGCACTGAGCTGCAGGGCCCCAACATTGATCTGCACATAGTCTTTAAGGAAGTCTTCAGCCAGCTGACGCACCTCTTTTGGCCAGGTGGCGCTCCACATCAGCGTCTGGCGATCAGGCTGCAATCAAGAAAAATACTCCATTAATCAAACTCAACAGGCAAAACTGGATCATGGTCTCTAACTGGCAACTAGAAACTTACTCTGATCTGGTCAACAATCTTCCTGATCTGTGGTTCAAATCCCATGTCCAGCATTCTGTCAGCCTCGTCCAATACGAGGTAAGTGCAACGGCGCAGGTTGGTCTTTCCCGCTTCAAGAAAGTCAATGAGTCTGCCTGGAGTCGCGATGCATATCTCCACACCTTTGAGAGGAAAGACATTTGAAGAGATTACCCATGAAAATGAAAGCCAAATCCCCCATCTTTCAGTTTAATAAATGAACAGCTTTACCTCTTTCAAGGTCACGAATCTGCGGTCCCTTGGGTGCACCTCCATAGATGCAGGTGGTCTTGAGGCGAGAAGCTCTGCCATACTCTGCAGCCACCTGTTGCACTTGCTGTGCCAGCTCACGAGTTGGGGCCAGCACCAAGCACTGTCAATGGCAACATTGGAGTTACACAAGTTCAACCAGCAAGTGTCATTTGTGTACAAATCCACACTCACATTTGAGTCATTTATTAAAAATCATCTGGCAAACATGGTGTGATCTGCAGGATTCATGGAGTTGATCAATTTTAATTTAGCTTTCAATAATGAATAAAATGCTGTAAGCCAGTGGTTCACATACACCCCCCCCCCCCCCCCCACACACACACAAAAAACACCTCTCCATGTACCACTATAATGGCCAACAGCCTTAAAGTGTTCAACTTTACAGCACGATTCGACAGAACGAGCGACGTTTATGTACAAGCTTTAGCGCTAGCACTAGCTTGCTAGGCTACGTAACTTTTTGTTGCCTGCTTGCGAGCCACATCGTATTCAAAGTACGGGAACGTACCTCAAGCAAGCCTTAAACCAACATCCTCTCCTGCACACCGGTGACCACCAACACAAGTTTTTCACCATTTTGTCCTTATAATACAATCAGCGCAATCCACTCGTCGTCGCCACGGTAACGAGTGTATCCGGTCACATTTGAGTTGACAAGATGACACCCAATGATCGTAAAAAACAGGATGCGGTGGTATCGGAATACAAGATTTTATTGCAGTAGTCTAGTGCAATAGTGAAAGAGCAAATTTGTCTTTTTGTCTGAGCCGGGGCATTACGTGTTTGTTCCACACCGGCGACATTTTTTTTAAATAAACAACTTTATTGTCCATCAGATATTTATAGTACTGCGTCAAAAGACACGCGACAAGGATTAAAACAAACAAGCTTTTGGATTCAAATATACCGTACACGACGGCGACGCGGCGTCAATATCTTTTACAGAGCTGATCAATGACGAATAGTAAATGTTTTGCACCAAGTTAAATACAACTGAATTGGACAGGCAGCATGTGACCAGGGGGAGCCCACACAGCACTAAAAATCACTGCTGTAAGACATTTTCTCAAGGGGACACTTTTTAGCAATGTTTTTTTGATTCATGTCTGCCTCCAATTTAACCCATTTGAAAAAGTTCTAAACTCTCAAGCTCAATACTTACAATAGGGCCATCACCACGCTCCAGGAAAGGTTGGTGGTTGATGTGAACAATTGCAGGTAACAGATACTGTAACGCAGATGCATAACAATTAAAATTTTCAAATGCTGACAACCCCACCCGTTTCATCTCAAATTATGTCAGCCTACCGAGAGCGTTTTGCCAGAGCCAGTCTGTGCAATGCCAACCATATCATGGCCACTCAGTGCTAAAGGCCAACCCTGAGCCTGAATGGGCGTGGGCTCTGTCCAGTTTTGCTTGTTGATCACATCCATAACGTAGGCTGGTTCGTATTAATAAATTAAAAAAAAATACATTAAAAAAAAAAGAGAGAGAGAGACGTTTTTAAAATGCAACATATTCAAGAGCCATCAAATCTATACAGTACTTACATGGAAAGCTTGCCTCGTGGAAATTTACAATTGGATTAGGGCAGTTTCTCCCCTTCACGGTGATTGTTTTGGCCCTTCTATATTGTTCAACGTCTGGCTGTAGTTGGGAATTAAAAAAAATTAATTACTACAGCGGCCATGGCGATTGCATAACGCCAACACGTGTAGCGGACTCGCACAGATGTGTTGCATAACACCGGGACCATGCCGATACCTACCAGAGGCCTCCTCGAGACGTCTGGGTGCTCCTGGTAAAAGTTTTTCTCAAACTTGGGAAGCTCGTCCAGATTCCAGTGTTTCTTCCGCAAACGTTCACCGGGGTTGCCGAACTTTCCTCCACCACCTCCTCCACCACCACCACGGCCACCACCAAAACGATGAGGGCCGCCACCATAGCTGAAATACAACAAGGTAGTTCGATAAAGGCGAACTGAAGCTCTTCCGCCAAGGGCAAGAGCCCCGTCTCAACTGCGTCATTGTAAGAAGCTGTAGAACTGCTATATACTTTCCGGCCAGTAGAGGAACAATGAAAACTGCCGGCATTTTGTATGTGCATTGCCACATGGCGAAAAAGCCGACCACTAAAACGGAACAATAACCGAGGCTGCAGGTTCACCATCACCCCAGGCACGTTAACTGTGTGACAATAACGTACGATAGGTATACATGTCTTTGAGCGTAACTACGTTGTTCGACGTAAAACGTCGAAGAAGCTAACAAAAGTGCTAGCTACAAGCTAACCAACAGCCGCCATATCAGGCACGAGGCCAGACAAGGCCTCGGCCAAAGACCTCAGGATGCCTGTTACCGGCCTTTTGTGCAACACGTGTGAGTTATCCGACAACTTCGTCAATAGTAATACAAATAGACACATTTCGTCGAAATGAATAAAGCCGTATTGTATTATTCATAATTGTCTTGATTACGCCCGGTCCGCCATTTTCCACGAGGGGACGACAGCCTCGAAACCAAGAGAAAAACATGTACTTACCCTCTATCTCTGTCCCTGTCTCGGCCACGATCTCTATCGGAATAGCCTGGCATGTTGGTTTGTATTTGTGTAACGCTAAATTTAAAATAAAAGAAAAAATGCCGTCTTCAGCCACCGATTGAAGTTGAGGTCGGCAGCGGTGCAGAAATGCCGGTTTCAGAAAAAGGAGGTCCGGTTTATATAGCGAGCGGAAGTTTGACTTCCGCCGTATTCATCCGCTGTATTGGGTTTTCAACTTGAGCGGCATGAAAGAGCAACGAACAGTAAATTAACTTGACGTACTAACGTTTCCTTTGAATGTGTGTTTGTATTAAACGAAAACTCAAAGGTGAAAAGAAAATTAATTTGGCTCTATCCTTCACCCTATTGCTTATTCCGAAGTACCGAAACAGCGGATGAATATGTTCCAAACAAAATCCGGGAATGCGGTTCCTCGTGAAATACCACAAATGACGTCACCAGGACCAACCCATATATGAACGCACGGCATTCTTCCGTGACGTCTGCTTATTGTTTGTCCATCCATCCATGCATTTTCCGTACCGCTTTTCCTCACTTGGGCTCCCAGCTATCTTCGGGCGAGAGGCGGGCAGTACCCTGGACTGGTCGCCAGCCAATCGCAGGGCACATATAAACAAACAAACATTCGTACTCACATTCACACCTACGGGCAATTGAGAGTCTTTAATTTACCTACCATGCATGTTTTGGAGATGTGGGAGGAAGCCGGAGTACCAGGAGAAAACGCCACACAGGCGAGGCCGGGATTTGAACTCTGTCCCCAGAGCTGTGAGGCAGATGTGCTAACCAGTCGTCCACCGTGCCGCCCTTATTGTTTGTTTCACTTTAAAATTATGTTAATGGTAATAAATCTCTAGGATATAATTTTCCATGAGTAACACCTACTAAATATCTACATACCCCTTCAAATGCCAGGTTTTTGTGATTAAAAATAGACACCAAGATGAATGGTTTCAAAACGTTTTCTACCATTAAAATTTGATCATGAACTTGTACAACTCAATTAAAAAAACAAATCCTTTCAAGAGGGAAAGTAAAATAACTAAGATAATGTGTTTGTACAAGTGTGCACACCCTCTTACAACTGTGAATGTGTTCAGAATTAACCATTAACATTAAAATTAATAGTAAATGGGAAAAATAATTTCCAATACCATGGAACACAGTGAAGACAGTCATCATCAAGTGGAAAAAATATGGCACAACAGTGAAATTATCAAGAACTGGACATCTCTCCAAAATTGATGAAAAGAGGAGACGAAAACTAACCGTGCAGGAATTTCTGGCAAGTACTGTCTGTTTAGTGCATGCGCCAACAATCATCCATCTTCTCCTTCATGACTGAAGGAAGCCTTATATTATTACAAAGAAGAACACACTTTAAATCTCCCAAACGCATATTCGCAAATGTGTCTGATGAAACCAAGGTTGAATTTTTGGGCCATAATCCCAAAAGCTACGTTTGCCATGAACACAACACGGCTCATCACCAAAAGAACACCACTGATTACAGTGAAGCATGGTGGTGGCAGTATCATGCTTTGGGGCTGTTTTTCTCAGCTGGAACTGGGGACTCAGGTCAAGGTGAAGGGAATTATCCAAATCAGAATCAGAATTCTCTTTATTTGCCAAGTATGTCAAAAACACACCAGGAATTTGTCTCTGCTAGTTGGAGCTGCTCTCGTACGACAATAGACAGCCAGTTTGACAATAAATACTATTGAGACATAAAAACATACAAACACACAGTGGAGAGTCACTTAGCCTCTAGCAATTTAATGGCAAGCGCGAAGAAGCTGTTGGAATGTCTGCTGGTTTTAGTTTGCAGTGATCGATAA